>NC_140180.1:13903639-14158440 GCF_963971535.1 Notolepis coatsorum | reverse complement strand
CACAGCTGGATTCGATCCCACTGTCTCTGTGGTGGTAGACAGACGCTTAGTCCGCTGTGCTACCCGGCCGCACTTTTAGGCCTATTGTTTATCTTCCAATTGTTGTGTTATGTGATCTGAAATAAATGCAATGCTATTTTGTAAATAATAATAATAATTATAATTGTGTAGCCGACTTTCTTCACACCATGTGTTCGAAAGTCTTCACTCATCTGCACAGTTAACGTTCTGATCGTAGAACGTGCACCCAGAACGTGCTTTGCAACTACGAGAGTCAGTTCATATGTGTGTTTTCACATTGTAAATGGAGGTGAAAAGCCATCATTCTGAGCTATGCTTCAGGGATAAAGAGGTATGTGGGTCTTTTTTATGGCGGTTACCACAACTCTCCAAGCCCTCCCAGAGAACAGTCGCATTTCTTTCCCTCTCCCAGACCTCTCCAAGGCCATCCCCACCCCCCCCCCCCCCTGCTGCCGTCTCATCGCCTCCTACAGCTGTCTGACTGCCGTGTGGATCCTCGCCTCTCATCACTTCATACCTCCCTGGAACCGTCCAGCCGTGTTGACTAAAGACCATTTTTTTTCTCCAACAGAATCAACTCAACTTTCAACCGCAATATGGATCTAGTAAGCTGGGCATTTACAGCGATTGATCGCATATTTTCCATGAGGAAGCAGGATGCGGCTGATCCGCTCTGTCCACTCAGGAGTTTTCAGTCGGGCTACACGATCGATACTTACGGGAAATGGAACCCAGTCTGTTTCTATCCTCTGGAAATCAATGATGTTGAGGATGTGTATCTACTAATATTCATGGTGATCGGAATGGGCGCGATCAGCATATGGATCTGGTACTGCTTTAACTTAATTTGGAGAAAGGTAGATCCTTTGGCTGTGGATATGGCCAGGATCTAAACCAACCAGGTGGAACTGTATAAGAAGATCGCTGTCTATAATACTAAGGAACAATTGAGCTCTAAGACCATGCTGGAGAGAATCGAGATCTACCAGTCTGACGAACAATCGAGCTTGAGGGCTATTCTTGAGAGACTCGTTGCCTACCACGCAGATGAACAGTCGAGATCACAGGCCATTTTGGACATCACGAAGGAAATTAAGGTCGTGATATATGATTAAACTAAATTGGAGTAGCATTTTGCAGCAATTTGGTCAGGCTGCAGGCTGCATCCCCCCCCCCCCCCCCCCCCCCCCCCCATCTCCGTCTGCTGTGAAACCAAGGTCGAGGTCAAGACGGGAGTAAGGAGTTCAGTGGACCCGTGCCAGGAACGGATCCTCCCAAAGAAAAGCAGAGCTGTCTGGAGTAGATAAGATTGAATATCTTATCTTATCTCATCTTAACAGTTTGAATTGCTTCACTAATTGTGCAGCAAGGAAAAAAATCATTACCGCAGCAGCTCTACACACTCACTCACTCACTCACTCACTCACTCACTCACTCACTCACTCACTCACTCACTCACTCACTCACTCACTCACTCACTCACTCACTCACTCACTCACTCACTCACTCACTCACTCACTCACTCACTCACTCACTCACTCACTCACTCACTCACTCACTCACTCACTCACTCCCTCCCTCCCTCCCTCCCTACTGACCATCCAGGAGTAGCCACTATTGGCAGCCTCCTCCTCCTCTGCCTTGTCCCCTTCATACGGCCCAAAGTGCGTTCCTACAGGAAGCTCTGTCTTGCCACAGTAGAACACTCCAAGACCAGCCTCTGGTATGACAGACTTCTTCAACTGGACAGACACAGACAGGAAGATAGACCAACAGACAGGTGGCTCTAAAATGGAATGTTGTCATTGTTCAGATAGGTTGAGATAAAAAAAGACACACATTTATTTTAGATCTTGGGAAATCATTAAAAAAGGTACAAAAAACATTAAATAAAGAAAATTATTCAACATTGACTACATACATAGATAAATTGTATAATGATAAACAATCGGTGGGTGAGTCAAGTGTTTTGGTCAGTAACATGGGTCTCCCAGTCCCTCCACGCTGCAGTAAGCACAAAATAAATGTTCTGGTATCCCATTATCACTTTAGCCAACCAAGAGAGAAAACTCCACACTGCAAAAATGGTCTGACAAAAATAAGAAATAAAAACAAGTAAAAGAAAAATATCTAGGGTTCTCTCTCCTGATTGGATAAAGTGGGAAGGGATACCAGAAAATGTAGTTTGTGTCAGGCCATGTGAGCGGATCGGAGCGTGAGCGGCGCGCGGAGCGGGCTGTTTTGACGTGAGCGAGGAGTGGGTTTTAAAATGAGTCGGCGCGACGTCCGGAGCGAGAGTTCTCCTCCGCTCCAATCCACTCCAGGCCGCTCACAGTGGTTTAACACTGTTGATGTAATATATACATGCAGTACAATGCCAAAGCAACAGATGGCGATGTACAAACATGAAGGCCATTTTCAACCAATGAGAAGGGTTCAGGCTTCGTCAC
The DNA here is from genome assembly GCF_963971535.1 of Notolepis coatsorum. Taxonomy (NCBI): domain Eukaryota; kingdom Metazoa; phylum Chordata; class Actinopteri; order Aulopiformes; family Paralepididae; genus Notolepis; species Notolepis coatsorum. Next base: position 14,155,969 of record NC_140180.1, on the reverse strand, counting down.
TGTAGAGACGCCCACCATAGATATCTATGACGCCCACACTCACTCCTGTTAAAAAAAAGTATCGACGCCATTGTTGTTGACGTTAGCTTACATGCTAACGTTAATGGCAGCGACCATAGCATTGTGGCTCGGCTAGCCTATCATCGCTTAATAGAACTAGTGAATGGATAAACAACGTTATTTAACATTGCAGAATGGCTACAATTACAATGCGGCTCAATACAAACAATTGTTAAGGGGCCCAGGGGGTGTAGACTGTTGTAGTTTGAGCTCATTTACACCATGCTCCAAAAAAGAAAAAGAAAAACTGCCGAGCGATCTGGCGCGGGGAGCGGGGAGCGCTCGATTCAAGGTGAGTGGGGAGCGAGCGGAGAGCGACTTGGGAGCGGGGTCAACATGAGCGATTAGCGGAGCGGACCAAGCTTTAAAGAGCGAAGAGCGGATTTCTCGGCCGCGCCGATCCGCTCACGTGGCCTGGTTTGTGTTTACTGCAAGTTACCTAAAAATAATCTAAAGGAAACAATACCTGGAAGTCTGGAGGTAGAGTTTTCTTGGCTCTGTCTCGCTCTCCTGGAACTACATCCACTTTAGGGTAGAAGACCGGAGGACCGTGGACGTCACACTCGAAAAGGAAGGAGTCCTTACACACATAGCAGTCTACACAGACAGATAGACAGAGAGAACGTAAAGAAGAGACGGAGACATAAGGAGAGAGAGAGATAGTCAGTCAATACATAAATATTAAAGGAAGAGAGCAGATAGAACTAATGCTGTTCAGCTGCTGATATGTTGTGTGTTACGCTGCGTTCAAGTGGAGTCAGACAGACTGATATGTTGTGTGTTATGCTGCGTTCAGGTGGAGTCAGACAGACGGTAGACTGATATGTTGTGTGTTACGCTGCGTTCAGGTGGAGTCAGACAGACTGATATGTTGTGTGTTATGCTGCGTTCAGGTGGAGTCAGACAGACTGATATGTTGTGTGTTATGCTGCGTTCAGGTGGAGTCAGACAGACTGATATGTTGTGTGTTATGCTGCGTTCAGGTGGAGTCAGACAGACGGTAGACTGATATGTTGTGTGTTACGCTGCGTTCAGGTGGAGTCAGACACTGATATGTTGTGTGTTATGCTGCGTTCAGGTGGAGTCAGACAGACGGTAGACTGATATGTTGTGTGTTATGCTGCGTTCAGGTGGAGTCAGACAGACGGTAGACTGATATGTTGTGTGTTATGCTGCGTTCAGGTGGAGTCAGACAGACGGTAGACTGATATGTTGTGTGTTAAGCTGCGTTCAGGTGGAGTCAGACAGACTGATATGTTGTGTGTTACGCTGCGTTCAGGTGGAGTCAGACAGACTGATATGTTGTGTGTTAAGCTGCGTTCAGGTGGAGTCAGACAGACTGATATGTTGTGTGTTACGCTGCGTTCAGGTGGAGTCAGACAGACGGTAGACTGATACAGATGAAGCCCTTCAGAGTCAGGGGTCTTCTGCCACTCCTCTGTCACTTTAGAACTAGCACTCAGGTGTTAATTTTCGGGGGCTGGTGGCTGGGTCTAAACTAGGGATGCACCGATATGAAAATTTGCCACCGATACCGATACCGATTGTTCAACTAACACAATCAGCCGATACCGATACCGATATTTGTGGCAAAAAATATATATTTGTAATTTTCTTTTATATATATTTTTTTGTAATTCTTTTTAATGAAACTACTGTATATTTGTATGTGTATGTTTGTATTTGTAGGCCTCTTTACTTAATTAAAAAAAGGAAACATCAAGAAATATGTTTATGGTATAAATTCCACCATGCCATGTAGCACTATCCCTCTCCCAGTATGGTCTGGCGGCCTGCAGCTGGATACTATTGTCTCAACCAGAGCTCTCAACCAATGCAATAGAACAATTTTGATTGACAGTCGATTCGGCCAATTACGTCACACCGCTAGCACCCACCTCCTGCTGTTCTTACCACCAATCGGCAAGCGTTTATTCATTTTCTACTTCCGGGCATGCCGCCATTGATCTGCTTGCGAGAACCACAACAAGCTTACCGTAGCTAATACGTTAGCTGCCCGCCGACCAGCGCTCCACAGGATGACCAAACGAGACATAATGATTTTACTGCAACAAATGTTATAATAAAACAAAGCCTTTCTATACATTTGTCTGATTGAAAACTTTATTAACAGATTGCAGAATGGATTGGGTACAACTCTCAGGGCTCTATGAGCAACGGAAGGAACTGAGCTAGTAGTTTGGGTAAATACTATGCTTATGTTATTGAACGTGTAACACTAACTATATAACGTTAATGCCACAAAACGAATGTTTGTGTCATTTTAACAGCAGATACTTTCTTAAATGCCATCTTCCCGAGAGAGGGGTGTTGACGGGGAGCTGTGATGGGTTCGCTTGGTTGTGTTATTAGCATTGAACAGCTAACCGAAAGCTAGTGTTAACTAATGTTAAAGGTTTAGCCATAACGTTACCTTGGCTAAAGTTGGGGCTATTCATAATCCAGCAATAATGGCTGCAGACCTGCAAGCAAAGTACAGCAAATTGGCAAAGGAGTATTCCAACATAAATCACATTTTCACCAGTAACTTTAGTCTTTCCATCTCCCAGTAGCTCATGCTAGCTAACCTAGCTCATGTTAGCGTTGTCACTGAGCAACCACCTCGCGTACACAATTAATGACATGTTGCGGACAGCCATATCGGTGACAATGTTTAGCTTTTAGTGCCAAATGATAAGAGTCTGAAGCGGAGTCTCAAAAGAGAATGTTGAATATTTAGTAGTAACTTTGATGCAGTAGCTTGTGTATGTGTGGGGGACTGGGGGCGGCGTTGTGCAGGACGCGACTGAACTTATCGGCTACTGCCATCGGCACATTCGAGCTTATCGGCCGATAGGCCGATTGCAGTCAACAAGGCACTTATCGGCCGATACCGATACCCGACCGATACATCGGTGCACCCCTAGTCTAAACATAAACAAAGGGAGGGTACTTAACTTAAGTGCTTCCCCAGGGAGGGGGCTACTGCCCTCAGACCCCCAAGATAATTTTTATATGGGCAGTCTGACTTGGGGTACTGACCATATATTAGTGTTGCAATGCATGATAAATAAACTGTGAAAAAAGCTAAGAAATCGGATGGGGCTGGGATATTTGGGACAAATAAAAATGTAAGATGAAAATCTCCCCAGCCTGTGGGAGGCAGTGGAGGTGTGAAATCTGGCCCGGTCCAGAACAATAGGAGTCACAAAATCAGTTTGGAGTGGAGTGGTGGAGTAGTGGTAGAGGAGCAGTAGATGCTTGACTATTTTTTGCTTCATCTGTATGTTGTGTGTTATGCTGCGTTCAGGTGGAGTCAGACAGACGGTAGACTGATATGTTGTGTGTTACGCTGCGTTCAGGTGGATTCAGACAGACGGTAGACGGCAAACCCAACATAATTTTAGTGGACGAGAGCAAGTCAGTAAAATTAAGTGAGCCAGCAGAGGATACTGGCAACGCATTTGATTATTATCAACTATAGTTAGTTTTTATAGTGTAACATTTGGCTACTTCAAATCATTCAATGTACAAAGAGAGAGATATGTGACAAATAAAACAAAACTTGAACTTGAGAGAGAGACGCTATCCCATGCGACAAGAAGGGGTAGAAGAAGCCAGGGAAGTCCTTTGTTTTGACTAGAGTCTCGGAATCAATGGAAGCGGACGGCCATTTTGGATAATCATGCCGAATTAAACACACGTTACAAAAACCTTTGTAAAACACACATTTTCCATGGGATTGTATACACTTTGGACCTGTACTGTAGATAAGACTACAGGCTATGGAACCGTTATGTGAGTACACAAAACTTTTACTTCAGTGTGTTCAAACCTCTGTAACTCTATATCATTAGCACTCAGAGTGATTCCTATTTGTTGTGGAAAAAAGTTCAGAATGTTTCCTTTCAAAAGAGACCAGACTCATGTATGTGCTATAAGTATAAAGTATAATAAATTGCAAATTACTTTGGGTATGCAATCGTCAGGCGTATTATGCAAAACTAGCCCCGTTTTTGCCCGATGCATATTCCACTGCAAAGACGGCACATAAGTAACGATATGATGTGTAGTCATCAATATGCAAATCAAGGTAATTTAATGGTCGACATTGTGGAGTCATCATTGCAGCCCTAGTCTATATGTGAGAGGTCTATCTCTCTGCCTAGAAACTACAAATAGCTCAAAATAAGGCTGCCAGACTAGCTCTCCACTGTTCAAAGCGCACTAACATTGGAGTTATGCACAGAAATGTATCATGGCTTCCGGTTGAGAAACGTCTGCAATCCCGTCTCATTACTTTTCTCAGAAATGTTCAAGTTATCAAAAAACCACAGTATTTTTATGATCATATAGTTTACATAAGAGGAGAACATGACCATATGACCAGTCAAGCTATGTCAGGCCATCTATTGGTACCTAAACGCAGAACAAATCTACTCTAACCTCCCGGTACTTACAGACCTATCATGGAATGGAACTCATTGCCTTCTTAGGGACCTGCACTGGCTCCCCATTGCTGCACGTATCCGCTTCAAGGCCCTCGACCTAGCATACCGTGCAGCAAAGGGAACCGCTCCCGCCTACCTCCGGTCAATGGTCTCTAACTACACACCCTCAAGACCCCTACGCTCTGCATCTTCTGGCCGCCTCAGACCTACTCCTATCCAAGCTCCCGGAGGGTCATCAAAGAGAAGCCGCCTATTCTCAGTCCTTGCCCCACAATGGTGGAATGAACTACCCATCCCAGTTAGGACAGCCGAATCCCGTCCAATCTTTCGCCGTCGACTAAAGACTCACTTCTTCAACCATTATCTGAAATGATTAAAAAAAAAAAAAAAAAAAAAAAAATCTAACCCTGACTAACCTTACTGTCATGCACTTGTCCTAATAAACTAACCTACACTGTAACACGCAACACTTGATGAACATTGTTACTCAGCTGATAGAGTTGTACCCTTCTTGCTGTCTTGTCGTACAGAACTTGTAAGTCGCTTTGGATAAAAGCGTCAGCTAAATGACTAAATGTAAATGTAAATGTAAGCTACTTTGCTGAAATAGAATCCCAAACCACTTTCAAGAAAAAAATTAAATACCATCTACTAACGAGCATGCACTGAACCCTTATGGCATAGTGGTGAAAACCAATTGCCTGTTAATTGTATTTATGTTGATGGCAGTGAGTGCTGCTCAGGAAGCACTATTTATTTGATTTTAATTATTTGATTTTAATACTTTATACTAATAAGTATCTTGTACAATATCATCCTTAACTGAGGATGAGATTGTTAATGATGTTGATAATGATGTAATTTATGATGTAATTGATGTTGATAATGATGTAATGTATTGAATATTGTTGTATTGTTGTAAGTGCCGGACCCCAGGAAGAATAGCTTTTGTCAAGTGCAAAAGCTAATGGGGATCCTAAATAAACATAAACATAGTCTCTATATATGTGAGGTCTATCTCTCTGCCTAGTCTATATATGTGAGAGGTCTATCTCTCTGCCTAGTCTATATATGTGAGAGGTCTATCTCTCTGCCTAGTCTATATATGTGAGAGGTCTATCTCTCTGCCTAGTCTATATATGTGCGAGGTCTATCTCTCTGCCTAGTCTATATATGTGAGAGGTCTATCTCTCTGCCTAGTCTATATATGTGAGGTCTATCTCTCTGCCTAGTCTATATATGTGAGGTCTATCTCTCTGCCTAGTCTATATATGTGAGAGGTCTATCTCTCTGCCTAGTCTCTATATGTGAGAGGTCTATCTCTCTGCCTAGTCTATATATGTGAGAGGTCTATCTCTCTGTCGTTTCAATGACATTTAGAAAACATTCTAGGCTGATGGCGAGCGGAATGAAACAATACACGTCTTCTAGTTTTTATATAGTTTGATACTGAAACCCTGTTAACACATTCGGGACGGGCCACGGATAAATCTGTGGTTCGGCGCCATGCTTAAAGGACCAACCAGGTTGTTTTGGCTTTTATTCCATTTTAATAACCTACTCAAGGTCACCGAGCGGCACTGCAGAAGTACCCTACTCTTTGAATTTGAAAAAGTGCATTACCGGCCAGATCCTCTTAGGGGCGCTATCTCGATAATGCAGTGTTCCCTGTGGCAGAAGTTGTCTTGTTTTTTCTGGATTTCCAATGTAGTTTTCTACTGACCTGAAGCGATGCCTATAGCCTGTTACACTGATTTCGTTTTGGGACGCGGATTTCACTATGCAGTAAAGGAATATATCAACAGCCAATGGACATATCGATCTACCAGATGGTGATCGATAACTGGGAAATGCTCCAACCGGCCCACGGTGAGATCTTTTTCACGTAAATTACACGCTGATCAGGCATTGTTTTGATAGCCATCCACCCAGTCAACGAATGTGGCTACTGAGGCTAACACGGTTATTGGTAATCAATAATCAGAAACGACCCCCCCCCGCCCCCCCTTCATGCATTCATGGTGGACCATCATACCGATCATATGCGTTTTGAGTTTTAACTGTTGCTTCTGTACATCATAAATGCCATTGGATTTAATGTTAGTAGCTTAGCGGCCTGTATCCCGCCTTCCAAAAAAAAACATATTTCTTTAAGCCATTTTGAAGGGACGGTTTATGGTCTCAATTGACAATGAGAATGGACAGATAGCAATACTATAAAGTATAGATTTAGCTCTACAAACAGCCCCACGGACTGTGCAAGTCTATTATGATATGCTGGCCGTCTACAGTGATTTTAGACTCATCCAAATGGCCATGAATGTGTTAAATGTGCTGCTGTCTGTCTTGGCAAGGACACTCTTGAAAAAAATATTTTTAATCTCAATGTTAAATAAATAAAATATACTAGGTTATACTTACAATAATAATGATCGCCATCAGGAACCTGTTCTTCGTAACCGACCCTAGGCAGGTTTCTCAAGTTCCTCCCTCTTGTATAAACCTTATCCTCCTCTCTCTGTGGAAGCCCTGGTATGATGGGTGTAGATGGCTCACCTCTCTGGTGCAAGAGAGAGAGAGAGAGAGAGAGAGAGAGAGAGAGAGAGAGAGAGAGAGACAGAGAGAGAGTGATAGAGAGTGAGAGAGAGGGAGAGACAGAGAGATAGTCTGTTAAGTCAGGAGATTATAACAACATCCCATAATTCTGACTGAATTCGGTCGTTAAATAATCGTAAAGAGTAGGGAGTTCCCCGACGTTCCTGGCCAAATTCCCTATCAGGTCTCTGACATCAAGGCCACCTAATCATCCCTTCCCCTTAATTGGCTGATATCAATCCCTGTCTCCTGAGCCGTTCAGCCATAGTAGTGTGATGTGTGCCGGGTGCCAGTGTATGGTAGCCATTGAGCCTGCGTAGCCCAAGGTTGGGTGCTACCAGTGGTGCTGAAGGAGGCAATTTACCTAACCCTACGTTGTAAAGCGTTTTGAATATGAGAAAAGCGCTATATAAATGTAATGAATTATAATTATTATAATTAGATCTTCTTATATTAAAGGGATAGGTCTGATTTTTGGAAACCTAGCCCTATGTCTTACCAATGAAGATTAGGGCTGGGCGATGTGGCCCAAGTTTCATATCACCATATTTTTCTGTTTTGATGGTATAACAGTATTTGGCGGCATTTAGTTTTCCAGTAGAAATTTGGCTGTGATATGACATATTGTTTATGTTGTTATTGTAATACACTTGTCCTGGCGCTATTTAATTCAAAATGGTCTATTTGTTGTCTATTAGCATTATAAGACAGAGTCAATGCAGACCTGAGTAGCAGAATGTGGAACTACATCCCCTCTGGCTGACCTCTTGACAGGGGCTCTCATCACTGAAGGACCTGTTAGGAATCATATCATATTGTAGCATATATAGTATCATATTACATCATATATCATACATATCATATTGTAGCATATATCATATCATACTACATCATATCACATAGTATATATCGTAGCATATAACATATCACAATAGGGCTGCAACGATGAGTCAACATCGTCGATGTCGACCATTTCATCAATTTGCATATTCACGACCACTTATATGCCGTCTTAGCAGTGGTTCAAAGTCATAACATGCACAATTAACATGTCATCTAACGAGTAAATAAATAAATTAAACCAGTTAGTGATTCTGCTAGGATTCCAGTGTTTCACTATAATATAAATAAATTAAACCAGTTAGTGATTCTGCTAGGATTCCAGTGTTTCACTATAATATAAATAACTTAAACCAGTTAGTGACTTTGCTTGGATTCCAGTGTTTCACTATAATATAAATAACTTAAACCAGTTAGTGATTCTGCTAGGATTCCAGTGTTTCACTATAATATAAATAACTTAAACCAGTTAGTGATTCTGCTAGGATTCCAGTGTTTCACTATAATATAAATAACTTAAACCAGTTAGTGATTCTGCTAGGATTCCAGTGTTTCACTATAATATATATAACTTAAACCAGTTAGTGATTCTGTTAGGATTCCAGTGTTTCACTATAATATAAATAACTTAACCCAGTTAGTGACTCTGCTAGGATTCCAGTGTTTCACTATAATATAAATAACTTAAACCAGTTAGTGACTCTGCTAGGATTCCAGTGTTTCACTATAATATAAATAACTTAAACCAGTTAGTGATTCTGCTAGGATTCCAGTGTTTCACTATAATATAAATAACTTAAACCAGTTAGTGATTCTGTTAGGATTCCAGTGTTTCACTATAATATAAATAACTTAAACCAGTTAGTGATTCTGCTAGGATTCCAGTGTTTCACTATAATATAAATAACTTAAACCAGTTAGTGATTCTGCTAGGATTCCAGTGTTTCACTATAATATAAATAACTTAAACCAGTTAGTGATTCTGCTAGGATTCCAGTGTTTCACTATAATATAAATAACTTAAACCAGTTAGTGATTCTGCTAGGATTCCAGTGTTTCACTATAATATAAATAACTTAAACCAGTTAGTGATTCTGTTAGGATTCCAGTGTTTCACTATAATATAAATAACTTAACCCAGTTAGTGATTCTGCTAGGATTCCAGTGTTTCACTATAATATAAATAACTTAAACCAGTTAGTGATTCTGCTAGGATTCCAGTGTTTCACTATAATATAAATAACTTAAACCAGTTAGTGACTTTTCTAGGATTCCAGTGTTTCACTCACATTGGACTTGAGTTTACATTTTGACGTCCACTCCCAACCTCCTCCAATGTACAGTTTCTATGTCAAATGTAGGTCAGTATTCCAATGTACAGTGTAAAAACTAACTGGATAGTTGATGATAATAAATATTTCACTTCATTAGCAGAAATATTCTAAAATCATTAAGTCTGCTATAAACTGTGTAAATCTACTATAGGCTACTCTTTTTGATTAGGCTAATTAGCTTTAACAATGTTATTATGGGTTCTCTCTCACCATGCTGTCTCTCCAGACGAGAGCTCCACTCTTCCTCCTCCTCTGAAGACTCAGGTACAGGAAGCATCACCCTGTAGGACTTGTTTCTATCCATGAAGGCTGGAGGTTTAGACTTGAATCCTGAGATAGAAAGACAGACAGAGGGACTGAGGGCTGCAGGAGAGACAGACAGACAGACAGACAGACAGACAGACAGACAGACAGACAGACAGACAGACAGACAGACAGACAGACAGACAGACAGACAGACAGACAGACAGACAGACAGACAGACAGACAGACAGACAGACAGACAGACAGACAGACAGACAGACAGACAGACAGACAGACAGACAGACAGACAGACAGACAGACAGACAGACAGACAGACAGACAGACAGACAGACAGACAGACAGACAGACAGACAGACAGACAGACAGACAGACAGAGGCACTGAAGGCTGAAGGAGCAGACAGACTGTAGCCTAAAGTCACATTTAAAGGTCAAAGTGCTGCCGATACTTTGCCAAAGGTGTGTCGTGAGGAGGGATTAGGGTCACGTGGAACAATAAATGCTCAAAGCCCCACAACCACCGCTGATAAAGAACCTACACAGTAAAAAAGAATACAGAGTAAATTTTACTCAAACTGAGTAAAATTGTACTCAGTTTGAGTAAACTTTACTCTGCGAAATTTACTGTGTATGTGGATCTAACTTGAGCTTAACCAGAGACGGTCTATATAATGAGGAGACTGATCACTGTGATAGTTTTGAATGGGGTAATCCACACTAAAGATGGCGTTAGCAAAAAAACGACTTGCTACAAAACAAGTTATTCACAGAAAATAATCCAATGTTTATGTTTTAATAAATACATTAAAGGCTGCATAGAATCTTGTCTAATTGGGGAAGTAAAGATGTTCTATTAAATTGTCCTTTTTGACCAAATTAACCATTAACCTCATAAGGCCTATCCATATTTTCTGAAAATGTGCCTAAAAGTACATACCAAAGTAAATGGAAGATTGCTCCACTTCTACAAGGTCCATTTGCATGTTCTTGATATCTAGGGACATCTATGGACCTCAGGGAAGGTATTCCCAGTGTCAGAAATATTGTGTTTCTGGGGAAGTAAACATTTTCTATTAAATTGTCATTTTTGAGCAAATTAACCATTACGTTTTGTAACCCTAATGTATTTGTTGAATTTCTTATTTCTTTGTTATTTAATTTGCTACAAGTTATAGTACCTTTATTTTGAAGTCTCAGTTATATATAGTGTCCCGTTGGGCTGCTCTCGTGTGTGTTTTTGGGACTAATTGCAACACCTGCAAGCAGCAGGGATGGTCAGCATTATGCTCCAGTGAAAGTTTGATCATTTAACTAATATGACGGTTACAACAGAAGACTGAAGATTTTTCCCCTTTGTGTAGCATGCAGCCAACGAGGTATTTAGTGTTTGTTTGTATTCTGCTTTGGTAAAATGTTGTTTTGCATGCTGTGCATGTTATTATTTTGTGTTGAACTAGCGTGGCTTGTTTCTCTTTTTTTTTTTTTTTTATCTTTTTCCTCCTCCTTTTTCCTCCGATTTTCTCCCATCCCAATGTTAGTCGTTATGCCAATTCCCAATCCCCTTCCTGGTCGATGCGCATGCACTTACCCCCCACAGTCGTTCTGGGAGAGTGGAGGCTATCACATGCTTCCTCCGACACACGTCTAGCCAATCAACCGCTTCTTTTCACCTGGCAGCGCGGACTCTCACTGAGAGCGTGTAACGTGTGGAAGGATCACACTACCGCCCTTAGATCCTATCCGCGCTTAGCAGGCGCCCCGACCGAACTGTAGGAGTCGCTGTTTACAACGACCCGGACCCACCCCGCCAGCTTCTCCCACCCTCTAATACTGCCAATTGTATTAGTGTGAACGGCCAGCCAAGCTGGTGACAACCCCGGAGCTGTGAGCTGGATTCGAACAGGCGAATCCAGCGTCTCCGGGGGTTGGTGACGAACGCTATCTCTGCTACGCCACCTAGCCGCCCTGGCTTATGTTTCTCTTAAGTTTTCACTGTGGATTGGAGTAACAAGGCTTCAATAAACCTGTAGCAAGAAACCCATTTGTGTCTGCCTGTGCTTCGATAGGATTACAACTATTGTTACTAACATTACTAATGCAACTGCTACTAAATATTTTACTGCTATTATTACTTCTGCTACTATTACAACAACTACTAGCTACCATCACCAGCACTACTGCTCCTAATACAACTAATAATACTGTACAACCAATATTACTACTATTAATACCTATAATAATATTGTTACTACAACAACTATTACTACTATTAATACCTAGGGATTTCAGAACCAGATAGTTCTCCTTTATTGTCCTGTAGCGTTCCTTCTCCACTTGAGCGAGCCGAGTCCACTCCGTCAAGGTGAAGTATCGCCTGACATCTTCAAAATCCTTCTACAAGGAGAGGGGGAGAGAGAGAAAGGGAGAAGGCATGTAAGTGACAGAGAAAGAGAGGGAATGTGTGTGTTTGTGTGAGACATAGAGAAAAGTGTGTGTGTGTGTGTGTGTGTGTGTGTGTGTGTGTGTGTGTGTGTGTGTGTGTGTGTGTGTGTGTGTGTGTGTGTGTGTATGTGTGTGTGTGTGTGTGTGTGTGTGTGTGTGTGTGTGTGTGTGTGTGTGTGTGTGTGTGTGTGTGTGTGTGTGTGTGTGTGTGTATGTGTGTGTGTGTGTGTATGTGTGTGTGTGTGTGTGTGTGTGTGTGTGTGTGTGTGTGTGAGAGGGGGAGGGAAGGAAAGAAAAGAGTGTGTGTGTCGTGTGTGTGAGTGAGGTTTGATTGATTGATTGAAAACTTTATTAACATATTGCAGAATGGGTACTGTTAACAGAATTCGGCTATAGGGCGACAATAATGTGGTCAAGAGGCATGGTTTCTATCTTGAGCCTTAACTGGCGTGGTTTATTTATTCACATGAAGAGCAGCAGTAACATACAGGTCTCCTCTCTCTGAGAGGCTTGGGGGAGAGAAAGAAGTGGGAGGAGACATATCTATTTATACTCGCCACCTGGTAGTACTCCTGAGTGTCTCCGCCTAGAGCGCCCTCTAGTGGAAACAGTTATATAGGCAGATAGACAGTTACTAGTGTAAACAGTTATATATGCAGTTAGACAGTTACTAACAATCCTACACAGAACCTCTGGCTTCAACAGGTAACAATACAGTACGGCTCAATACACACAATTGTTAAGGGGATGCAGACCAGAGAAAGACTTTCGTCTTGTTTACATCAGGGTCCCCCATTTTCAATTTATAATGACATTTATGACATACGCAACATACAGACATTTATGACATACAGGTATACAGTACTGTTACATTTGTGACATACAAGATATGCAAATATACAGTACTGTTAAACAGAGATCCTAACAGAAAATATATACATACAAGGGGGAGGAAACTGTACATTAGGAGGGGGTGGGTGGTAAGGCTGTCCCTGAAGCCTGTTTTTGGTATTCGAACTTCGTCAGTTTTTTTTATCGGACATTCGAACCTTCGTTTTTAATTAAAAATTAAAATAAAATAAAAATGTAAAGATTTTTTTTTTTAATAATTTGTTTTAATTAAATTTTTTATCCTCAAACTAAATCCTCAATTTGAATAAAGTGATTAATCTGATTAAATAAGTATTTTTATTTATTAAATCAACTTTCCAGCGCCAGATCCAGCCCAGGGAGAAGCCCCAGCCCAACTAAATCAATTAAATAATAATATAATAATAATAATAATAATAATAATAATAATAATAATAATAATAATAATAATAATAATAATAATAATAATAATAATAATAATAATAATAATAATAATAATAATAATAATAATAATAATAATAATAATAATAATTTAGGACCTGCTCAGAGGTCATCAATCGGCACACATGCGATGCATGCATGCAATTCGTATCTGCGATTAACCCTCCCGTCGTCCTTCCCCCCCAAGGGCAGCCGGGAGCAGACAGGCGTCAACGTGAGCCGCGCCAGGGGACCAATCCAAGTGCTCCTGTCCGTCTTTGTCAAGGACGCCACAGCGTTAGCGATCTATTGTTGTGCATGTTTTTCCATTGGGTTTATCTTATCGGGGGGGAAACCCTTGCGAGCACGGGGAGAACATGCAAACTCCACACAGAAAGGCCTGGGAGATACCCCACCTGGGTAACTGGCATCATGGAAACCTGGTCCCCAAGCGGGAATCGAACCCTGGACCTTCTTGCTGTGAGGCGACAGTGTTAACCACTACACCACCGTGCCGCTACTTTCTTTAATGAATATAACTCATCAGTTTCTTTTAATACTATAATATTAGTGTAGCATAATCTTTATCTGCAACTGTGAAGAAAAACCAGAATGTATAAAAAAATGAAATAAAAATAACGTTTTTTTTTAATAAATAATAAAAAATTCTAATGTTGATTTAGAATTCGAATTCCAACGTAACGAACAAAGGTTCGAACGTTTGGGCTCAGCCCTACATCATGCTGTAACATCACAAATGTTCTAGAATGTTTGATTATGACATCATACTGTGACATCACAAATGTTCTAGAATGTCTATTATGACATCATACTGTGACATCACAACGGAACATGTTTGAGTTTCATTTGAATAATATAAATAATATGTTTGGTAAGGCTGTCCCCGAAGCCTGTTTTTGGGATTCGAACTTCTTCAGGGTTTTTCGGACATTCAAACCTTTGTTTTTAATAAAAAAATGTAAATAAAATTAAAATGTAATCTTTTTTATTTGTATTTAATTTGTATCCTCAAACTAAATCCTCAATTCGAATAAAGTGACTCATCTGATTAAATTAGTCTTTTTTCTTTTATTAAATCAACTTTCCAGCCCCAGACCCAGCCCAGGGAGAAGCCCCAGCCCAACTAAATCAATTAAATCAACTTTCTAATGAATATAACTCATGAGTTTCTTTTAATACTATAATATTAGTGTAGCCTAATCTTTATCTGCAACTGTGAAGAAAAACCCCATTGGTTTAAATAGAATGAATAGAAAGAAATATATATAAAAAAATTATAAAAAATTCGAATGTTGATTTAGAATTCGAATGCCAACGTAACGAATGAAGGTTCGAACGTTTGAACGTTTGGGCTCAGCCCTAGTGGACACTCACCTTTCCACGGCTAAACGGTAGGCAAGGCATCTTGCTTGAGAAATGCAGGTTTCAATCTAGTATGTTGTTTAACAGTTGATCTCTTCAGTCCTGTTCCAAAATGCGCAATGATATCTTCTGAGAAAATTGTTGACATCATACTGTGACATCACAAATGTTCTAGAATGTCCTATTATGACATCATACTGTGACATCACAACGGAACATGTTTGAGTTCCATTTGAATAATATAAATAATATGTTTGGTAAGGCTGTCCCCGAAGCCTGTTTTTGGGATTAGAACTTTGTCAGGGTTTTTCGAAACGGATGTTCGAACCTTCGTTTTTAATAAACAAATAATAAATAAAAAATGTAACCGTTTTTTTTTTATACTTAATTTTTTTTATCTTCAAACTAAATCCTAAATTTGAATAAAGTGATTAATCTGATTAAATTAGTATTTTTTCTTTTATTAAATCAACTTTCCAGCCCCAGACCCAGCCCAGGGAGAAGCCGCAGCCCAACTAAATCGATTAAGGGGAGACCACCCCCCTAGATAGGGAAAAAAATTATAAAGGATGAAATAATTTGCAAACATCTTAATTGTTTAGAATAGCCAAAACAAGAAAAAAAAATTATTACATTTTTTTGGTTGCTTAATTGTATTACCCAAAAGGGGGCGTGGACCCTTTTTTACCCCGAGCAAAATTGTGCAAAAATGGATGATATATAGATATATCTCATGGTTTTTCATGTTACTACATTAAAAACCGAACTTTTTGTTAGAGGATTTTTTGATATGCCACCCGAACAGGAATTTATTACCTTTTACGACCCCCTAGTCATAAAAAAATCTATTTTTCGCATACATTTTTTTTATAAAATGTTCTAAAAATCTGGATGAGTGATATATCAAAAAATCCTCTAACAGAAAGTTGTCGTATATGGATAGGAGGAAACGTGGCCAGTTTGGTGTGTGGAGGTACTAGAGAAATTGAGATTATTTGATTTATGTGTAATACACACTTATAAAATCTCATTTTGAGAAAAACGCCTTTAAAGTTTTGTATTGTCTGTAAATCAGGCTATGTATGACATATCAACAACCCCTTTGGCACAAAGAAGTAGGATATAGATATGAATAAAGGTGGAAAGTTTGGTGTGTGTAGATACTAGGGAAATGGTACATGTCTACCCTTTGGGAAAACGCCTTCAAAGTTCTGTATTATAAAATGCCATAAATTTTTTTTGAAACCGCTATATACAAACACAACACCCAATCAAACCATTAGTAATAGACAACCTAACCACATGCCTGATAACTGAATAACATAATAACATAATAATAATAATAATGATGTAGTAGTAGTAGTAGTAGTAGTAGTAGTAGTAGTAGTAGTAGTAGTAGTAGTAGTAACAGTGTAGTAACAAACAACACAAACGATTACTGTACCCCCTAATAGGCAAAGAAAATATTTGAATAGATGCAAATGAGGCACTTCCCCATTCAATATGTGCACATGTATGGATGCAATCATGCAAAATGAAGAAAAATTCTGAACTAAATGTGTTTTTTTTTGACATTTTCTTGTCACTAGTTTGAAAGAAGACATGCAAAGGGGTAACATTATACAAAAATCTCAAAATTGCCCAAAATCAGGAAAATTGTATTTTAGGTGGGTGGTCAACTTTCTAATGAATATAACTCATCAGTTTATTTTAATACTATAATATTAGTGTAGCCTAATCTTTATCTGCAACTGTGAAGAAAAAACAGATTGGTTTAAAGAGAATGAATAGAAAAATTTTTGAAAAAAAAAATAAGGGAAAATAGGCCGACAGGGGAACAAGATGGCTGCCTGAGCTGAGAGCTCCGCATTACCTCGACATTAATTACATTTTTTACCTCCACTCGGTAAATAATTTAACTACTCCTTTATCCAAACTTGGAGTCAAAAGTGCAGACAACAAGATGTCATTAGATCGTGGTGGTCGTGGTGGCACTGGTCGAACGACACGCAAAGGCAAACAATTCGGCGAGGACCAAACACAAGAAACCGAAACGGATAAACCTGAACCTACATTACAGGCAATTATGTCAGAATTAAAACACCAACATATTGTGGTAGTAGAAAGACTGGATGGCATCGACACACGCTTGGGAGATATGACCACCGAAGTATCGGCAATCAAAGTCACGCTAAAAAAACCCAACAAAGCACTGGAGACACAGAAGCTACGCCTGGATGAAGTAGAAACCCGGGTCTCAACAGCTGAAGACACTCTGACAACCAACAAGAAGACAGCAGACAGTGCAAATAAGAAAATACAATCGTTGGAAATAAAAGTGGACATACTAGAAAACAAAGAACGGATGAAGAGCTTGGTTCTATTGGGTCTCCCAGAAAAATCTGAATATGGACAAGAACTTATTGACTATATTGAACAGAAGTTACCACATTGGCTCAAAATCCCCGGCAAACAATTCGACATAGAACAAGTCATGCGCTCCGGCCGAACCCCACCTGAGCCAGGAAAACCACCAAGACCAACACTGATTCGTCTCCTACGGTTCAGAGATGCGAAACTAATACTACAAACTGCAAAGAAGACACAGATGCAAGAAAAGGGAATCAAACTCACCATCCGTCAGGATCTGCCAAGGGAAGTACGGATTAAACGCAGAGAATTCGACGAGGTGATCAAAGTACTCATCCAAAAGAATATCTTCAGAGGATTTGCATATCCAAATCGACTGCGTGTCCTTCACGAGGACAGCATCGTCCTCTTCAACAACCCAACAGCGGTGAAGGAGTTTCTCGAGACAATCGAACTGTCGCAGTAAGTTTCACATTAACTCTGCATTCTGCCACCAAGAGTGGAGGTAAGACGTTGTTAGGTCCCCTCCTCATGAAAATCGTGTAGTAGAAATATCCATCTATGAAAAGCGTGTGTGTTGATGGTTTAGTCAAGATCCACGTGAATCTTGTTTTGTATACACCGTCCTGCGGTCACGTTTGCGCTCATACTTCCTGCAACAAAGAGTGACGTCACGCGGACTGTACCACTTGAAAGGGGTTTACCCCACGATAAGACGTCAACACTTGTAAGCTATAATACTATTGCAATGACTGCTTCTTTCAATTCTACACAATTAAGCATGGATGAAATTGAAGAACTATTTTTATGATGGAAGTGGGGGGGGGGGGGGGGGGAGGTTAAAATAAATGAGGGTAGGAGCTCCGGGCACCACACCATTTATGAAAACGTTAGTATTCTTTAGTTTTTATTTCTCTACTGTTTTCTTTCTCTGGCCTACTAAAAGTGAAGTCAACACAATGTTGTGGGTCTGGGAACCACAACAAGGGTGTATAATTGTATGTTATTGTCTTTTTCTTTATTGTTTGTTATTTTCTTTTCTAAATATCTCAATGCATACAGTGACAATATATGCTTTAGAACAACTTGACATACTCATAAGTAATACTAATAAGATTTTGCAACCATTATGTCGGATTTGATAATAAACTCATGGAATGTCAAAGGCTTGGGTAATCCCATTATAAGGGCAAAAAAATTATCTGTTCTAAAAGATAAGATGGTACATATAGCCTTCCTGCAAGAAACATTCTTATCAGAAATTGAACATTTAAAGCTACAAAAGGATTGGGTGGGACAAGTGTATTTTTCTTCATACAAAAGTCACAGTAGGGGAACTGCTATTCTAATCAATAGAAACACGGCATTTAAATTAGAGAAAAAAATCACTGACCCAAATGGGCGATATGTTTTGATTTCAGGTTCTATTAATGGAATATCTACCACTTTCCTTAATATCTACGCTCCTAACACAGATGACCCTGCATTTATGTCAGATATGGTATTGCTTTTCAACGAAAACTGCAAAGGATTTGGGGTCATAGGCGGAGACTTTAACTGTGCACTGAATCAGAAGATGGACAAGACCACACAGTCTAAAAGTAACAAACCAAAGTCCATAAAAGTACTCAAAGGTTTATGCAAAGAAAGTGGCCTAGTTGATGTGTGGCGGGAACTAAATCCAAAGGTTAAAGACTACACTTACTATTCAAACGCCAATGTCTCATATTCTAGGATTGATTACTTTTTGATCTACTCAAGACATCTTCACATGGTAAAAAACTGTTGTATCAATCCAATCACACTATCAGACCATGCGAGAATTGACTTGACCGTTCGTCTGGATGGAGAAAAGTTCACTCGTAGGCAATGGAGATTCAATACCTCATTGCTGAGGGATGAAACATTTAGATCAAAAATGAAGGTATGGATTAAAAATTACATAGATGAAAACAATGATCCTAGCATGGACCCAAACATAATCTGGGAAGCTGCAAAAGCCACTTTAAGAGGACATATTATCTCATACACATCATTTAGTAAAAGGGAAGAAATCGCACACACAAAAGAACTAGAAAAAGAAATTGAAAGATGCGAAGCCCTCCATAAAGTTGCAGCAACAGAAGACAACTGGAAACATTTAGTAACTGCCAGAGCCAAATTAAATATCAAGACTACAAATATAATCATGCAACAAATGAATCAGGTTAGACAAAAACACTATGAATTTGGCAACAAACCCAGTAAACTATTAGCCCATCAACTAAAAAAAGAACAAGCCGAAAGGACTATAAAAGCAATTCGGTTCAAGGGTAACATCACACATCATCCAAAAGAAATCAATCAGGCATTCCAGGAGTATTACAATATACTATACAAATCTCAAAGTAATTACACACAGGAGGAACTGGATAGATTCTTAGAAGGTATCAAAATGCCAAAGCTCTCAGAATCAGATCAAGAGAGTCTTAATGCACCCTTTACCGAACAAGAAATACTAGCAACAATTAATTCAATGCCTATAGACAAAAGTCCAGGACCAGATGGCTTCCCGGCACAGCTATATAAGGAGTACTGGAATGACTTGAAACCCATTTTTATGGGAATGATTAACAACTTTGGACGCAACAAGGCACTTCCTCAAACAATGAGCTTGGCAAACATCACAGTACTGCATAAAAGTGGTAAGGATCCACTAGACTGTTCATCATACAGACCTATAAGTCTTTTAGATCATGATTATAAGACTATCACCAAAGCATTAGCGAAAAGACTTGAAACCATCACGCCGAAATTGGTAAACCCAGATCAGGCTGGATTTGTTAAGGGAAGATATGCTACCGATAACATCAGACGGTTATTAAATATAACCAATCATTTGAATCTAAAACAGAGGCCCTCTCTACTCCTATCTCTGGATGCAGAGAAGGCTTTTGACAGAGTCGAGTGGAACTTTCTTTTTAACGTGTTGCAAAAACTTAATATAGGGTCAAATTTTATCCAGTGGATTAAAGCAATTTATCAAACTCCAAAAGCAGCAGTTATTACTAATGGCAATACATCTGATCCGTTTCTCTTAATGAGAGGAACAAGACAGGGGTGCCCAATGTCAAGCTCATTATTCGCAATAATAATAGAAATTTTGGCTGCATCTGTACGAGACAACATTAACATAAAAGGAGTGTATATCGATAAGGTTGAACACAAAATATCTTTATATGCTGACGACATTGTTCTATACATTGAGCAACCAGAAAACTCCTTATTACATCTGTATAACACAATCGAACAATTTGGAAAGTACTCAGGATACAAGATAAATTATAATAAATCTAATGCATGTCTCCTACATATGAAACCAACAAAAGAAATGCAGAAATCCTACCCATTTAGATGGTCACCAGGAGGCTTCAAATACTTGGGAGTACACTTTACACCGCAATTAAATGATTTATTTGAAAAAAATTACACTCCTCTTACAATTGAAATTAACACAGATCTAGGTAGATGGGACAAACTACCCCTATCCCTTCTAGGAAGGATAAACGTCATCAGGATGAATATCCTTCCGAGATTGAACTTTCTCTTTCAAAATGTACCCTGCTACCTATCTATAACATATTTTAACATATTGAATAAACGTATCTCAAAATGTATTTGGTCCAATAAAAAACCAAGGATTAAATTACTGACTCTTATGAAACCTGAGTCCATGGGTGGTCTAGGTCTTCCCAATCTCCAACACTACTACTGGTCAGCCCAACTTCGAAATATAGTATCATGGTCATTGGGAGGACCAAACTCACACTGGATACAGATAGAAGCGGGACAGGTTGATCCTTTACCTCTAAACTCTCTTTTTTTTATAAAGAATTTTGACAAAATAGAAAATATAAAGCAATATTTCACGGTTGTGAATACCCTATCTGCATGGAAAGATTGCTCGAAAAAGTTTGGCATAACTAAATGCATCTCTGTTTATTCACCTATTCATCAAAACCCTGACCTAAAAAAATATTTTCATTCAACTGATATAAACAAGTGGAGACACTTGGGGGTAACTCAACTTAAAGACCCTTTTCATAAAAACTGGAAATTAAAAGCATTTCAGGAGCTAAGAGAAGAATACAACATTCCTAACTCAGACTTCTTAAAATATATGCAAATTCAAAGCACTTTAAGTTCACTTACTAAAGAAAACAAGTTAAGCTTTGAAATGACAGAATTGGAAGAAAAACTAACTACCTCATCCACAATTAAAGGTAAAATCAGTGAACTCTATGAAATTCTAACTAATGAATGCCAAACAGTCTTCCCAGCTCTATTAAGATGCTGGGAGACGGACCTGGCAACGAAATTTGAAGAAAACAATTGGCAAGATATCTGCGATCGAACTTTCTTTCCCTTTACAAGCAATAAGATCAAAGAAAGTAATTTCAAATGTATTCATAAATTCTACCTTACTCCTGTAAAAATGCACAAAATCTCGAAAGAAAACTCACCAAATTGCCCAAGATGTAAAATTAAAGAAGGAACATTTCTGCATATGTTCTGGCAATGTAGCAAATTGAAGCATTTCTGGAACAAGATCCACTTATTTACTAAATCTGTCATGGAGTTGGAATTTGAGTTATCACCATGTGTCTATCTATTAAATAATATAACAAACTGCCACTTAGACCAAAAGAAATGCAGACTGTTGGTATACATAACATATTTTGCAAAGAAATTTATACTTCTTCTATGGAAAAATGAAATCGCACCAACATTCAATATGTTCATAGAACAAATATCTCAGTTTCTTCCCTTAGAAAAGATAACGCTTGAAAAGCACAACCAGGGTCACTTATTTCAAGAACTCTGGAATCCACTCTATACTCAACTGGAAACTCATAATGTAGTCCTATAAATGTGTCATATCTAAAATAACAGACGTGGAGTTTTAGCAGATTAGATTAGCTGATCTGTTGAGGCTCTTTGTCTGCGTGTAAGTGCCTGGTTGCCTGCGCATGGCTGTCAAACCCTGCCCCCACGGGGTCGGGTCTGGGAAAGGGAGCTGAACACGCAGCGGCCCGGACCCTTCTCTGTCGGAGTAGCTATCGATAAGCGGGTGTGAGCAACTGGGTGCTATAAACTGTCACTGTTTACAATACCGACATTTGCACTTTTATTCCTTATTCCTTATTTACTTATGATTTACCTACTGTCCCTTTATTTTATTTTATTTTACTTTATTTTTATTATTATTATTAATTTTTTTTGTCTAATTGTTTATTTGTGTGTATGTGGGCAAGTGTATGTGTATGTGTGTGTGTGTGTGTATGCCTGTATGCGCGTGTGTGCGCGTGTACGTGTGTGTATGTCCCAGTGTGTGAGTGTGAGTGAGAGATGGGAGAATGGATTGAGTGGGGAGCACAAGGAAAATTGTTAAAAATTGTTCATGAGAGTGACACTGAACATTCTGTAGATCTGTCGATTGAATGTGAAACCTCATGAAAAATAAAAAGATTTCAAACGAAAAAAAAAAAAAAAGTTAAAAAATTCGAGTGTTGATTTAGAATTCAAATGCCAAATTAACGAACGAAGGTTCGAACGTTTGGGCTCAGCCCTAGTGGGTGGATGGGTTTGGACATTTACGGGGGCCATACCGATATACAGATATATATTATGATGACATTTATGACATACAGGTATGCAGTACTGTTACATTTGTGACATACAAGATATGCAAATATACAGTACTGTTAAACAGAGATCCTAACAAAAAATATATACATACGAGGGGGAGGAAACTGTACATTAGGAGGGGGTGGGTGGGAGGGGGGGTTTGGACATTTACGGGGGCCAGTTTCGAATTGCAGGTAAAGAAAGATAGCATTAAATTGTTAATGTGTAATGACATCAGTGAAATAGTATTTTATGCTGGGATCAGACTACACAATACACAGTCTTTCATGATGGTCACCATGTCAGGTAGTTATCATAGCATCATAAAATCTTGCTGTGTCTTGACTCTTGGAATTTTTTTTTATTTTTTTTATATTTTTTTTATTATTGCAAAACAAAAATTATTAAAAGTCAGTACTCAACACATAATGCATAATGAAACTATCAGTCAAGGTGGTTAAAATTACATGCAAGTACAGAAACAAGATAAAACAAAAAGAGTCTGGGGACTTCCGGTATGAGAGCAGACGGGTAACACACGCGCGATAGAGCTCCTGGTCAAATGAGTGAAAAAACGGATAAAAAAAGACCCGAAAAGTAATTAAAAAGGAAAATGCTCACGAGAAGTAAGGAAGAGACAACGATTGTGAAGGAAATAGAAATGGAGAACATACGAGAAGGAGAGAATTTGAAGAAACAGAATCCCCGAAGCGAAGCCGAGAAAAGCCAGGCGAAAGAAGGGGGAGGTCCCGCCGAGGCAGACACGGGAATGCCAGGATGGGCCGTGATCATGCAGGCCGGGATATTGGAGAACATAACAGCGGCGATAAAACTGAACACGGACACGATAAGGAATGATATTGGGAAGCTACGGGAGGAATTGAAGAAGGAACAGGAGGACTTCAGAGGTGAAATGAATACAGAAATCAAAAGGGTGGAGGAGAAGATGGCGGAACAGGACAGAAACGTGACCGAGTTACAGACTAGGACGTCACACGCGGAGGAATGGAACACGGAGATACACGAGGTATTAACATGTGTGATTCAGAAACAAGAACAGATGGAGACAAAGATGTCGGACATGGAGGGGAGGTCACGGAGAAATAACATCAGAATATGGGGACTGAAAGAAGGAGTCGAAGGGGAATCGGTGACCCTATATGTGGAAAAGCTTATCAAAGAACAAATGAAGGAAACGGGACTGGAAAAAATGGAGATACAGAGGGCCCACAGGGCGTTGGCTCCGAGACCACAACCGGACAGACCTCCGAGGGCGGTGATTATTAACTTTCTGAGATTCGAGGTTAAGGAATTGGTACTCAGAACCGCGTGGACCAAGAAGATTGAAATCGAAGGGAAAAGACTATCATTTGATCACGACTACTCGACAGCGGTAGCGATAACACGCAGGTCCTACGCGGGACTGAAGAAAACCCTGAAAGAAAACGGAATGAGATTCCAGTCACCCATGACCTCGCTAAGGATTCACTGGGAGGAAGGGGCGGCGATGTACGCGACGGCACGAGAAGCGGAGCGAGAGATGAGACGGCGAGGGATGAGGATGTCGGAGGACGGAGAAGGAAGGAGGCGGGAGGAACAGACGCGGAGCCTGCAGCAGAGATTGGAAGGAGCCCGCAGGTGGATCAGAGTGGGAGACCGAAACAGGAGGGAGGAGAGAGGAGGAGGCGGAGGTGAAACGTGACGGAGCGAGGACGGAGACGGATGAGGAGGCCAGACGGAGAGGAGGCGGGAGGAGGCGAACGGATGAGTACACGCACAAGAGATTGAAAAAACTATTCAAATAGAGACAAAGTATAGAAACTGAAATAACATATGCATAAGCACACATTCCCAGGTAGAGGCAGGATATAGAAATGAACGTAACGTATACATGGACACATAATACACAAGCTGATGGAGGGAATAAATGGAAATATAACTAGGTTTGAAAGGCGAGACACAGAACATACTGAAACAGATACATAGACACATGCTGTGAGTAACACAGTTGGGAGGGATTAAGGGGATAAATGGACATCACATAGAAAATAGAGGAGAGGAAAAGAAAATAATAAGGGGTACATGGGAGACACCGCACACGGATATGGGAGGAAGGAGGGACAATGAAACATATGAGTCACATTGAGAGGGACCAAGAAAAGAGGGTCTTTGATCAAAAGGAAGGACAGAGCGCTTTTGACCAGGAGCTCGAAAGCAAAAAAAAAAACAGTAAGAAAGCTGGACAAATATGACGAGCGATTGGGGGCAAGGGTTTCAAACCCCCAAGCCGTCAGGAGGGGGCCCCTCGTTAGGAGGGCAATTACCCCTCACCCACCAGCAGGGGACAGGGGGGGACACAGGGACCCCCCGAACGCCTTGGGAGCACTTTATGTAAAGTTTATGTTTTTTATTTATGTTAAGCACTATATGTATTCGGTGAAGAGAGCGGAAGCTCCAACCGGAGGGGGGAATGAGTGTGACATGGGGGGGACTGACAGACGAAAGAAGAAGAAAGATGACAAGGGTTAAAGGTATAAAAATGATGTCGTTAAACGTTAATGGAATGAATAATGCGATAAAAAGGGGCAAAGTGATGTTGAAATGTAAAAAAAGTGAGATGGAAGTGATTTTTCTGCAGGAGACACATTTGGTAGCACAGGGTCATGAGAAACTGAAGAGATTTGGATATGAAAATGCATACTATAGTTCCTTTGAACAAAACCCGAGGAGAGGAGTAATCACGTTAATCAAAAACACAGTCAAATTTGAATTGATCAAGGAAGTAAGAGACAAGGAGGGAAGGTTTGTTCTGGTGAAGGGGAAAATGGAGGGCCAAATGGTTACGTTAGTAAATGTTTATGCACCCCCAGAGAGTGAGAGGGATTTATATGAGACCATTTTTGACATGATAGTGTTGGAACTAGAAGGGATATTGATATGTACGGTAGATTTTAACGTAGTACTGAATCACGACCTAGACACCACGAGTACTAGAAAAGGACGGGCGCCCATCAGTAGATATATGAATATTCAGATGACGGAAATGGGAATTACAGACGTTTGGAGGGAGATGCACGCCATGGACAGGGAATACACACATTACTCACACCCACACGTGACATATGCGAGAATAGACTACTTTTTGATGACGACGGGGGACAGTTACAGGGCACGGGAGAGCAGTATAGGAGTAGCGGACATATCGGATCACAGTGCCATATATCTGACAGTAGATCTAGAAGGGAGACGGAGGAACACGATTTGGAGACTAAATGTAGGAATATTAAATAACAAAGGGGTGGTGAGTCAGATCAAGGAGGAGATAGCCAGATATAAGGAAGAAAATGACAACGGGGCGGTAGACCCGAACATTCTATGGGACACACTGAAGGTAGTGATAAGGGGGAAATTGATGGAAAAAACAGCAATGCTGAAGAAGGCCAGAACGGAGACATATCACAATCTGATAGGGAAGCTGAAGAAGCTAGAGGGGAGACACCAGATATCAAAAGAACAGGAAACGCTCGGAGAAATCAAAGAAGTAAAGGCCAGGATAAATAGGGAATTATTGACGGAAATAGAAAAGAAAGCGAGGTTCATGAAACAAACGTACTATGAAGGGGGACCAAAAGCGACCAGACTGTTGGCTAGGAGAATTAGAACGCAACAGAAGTTGAACACGATACACACAATAAGGGATACAAAGACTAATGAAATATTGAGGGACCCAGCTGAAATAGAGAGGACATTTAGAGAATACTATGAGAAATTATACACACAGCCAAAAGCAGCGGGAGAAGAGGAAATAGAAACATATCTGGAGAAGCTAGAGTTACCATCGATAGGGAAAGAACAGAATGAAGAATTAAATAAAATAATTACGGAACAAGAACTGGAAGATGCAATTAGTAGAGCTAAAAACAACAAGTCTCCGGGGAGCGACGGATTCCCATCGGAATTCTACAAGACATTTAGAACTGAATTAGCACCCATGTTAGGGGCGGCGTTCAGACACACGATGGAAGAGGGGAAAATGCCCCCCTCGTGGAAGGAAGCCATAATCACCACGATACCGAAGGAAGGGAAGGATAGGGAATTATGTAGTAGTTTCAGACCTGTGTCCATACTCAACGTAGATTACAAGATGTATACATCGATAATATCAAAAAGATTTGAGACGTTTATGCCAGACATTATAGATGAAGATCAAACTGGATTTATTAAAGGGAGACAGACACAGGACAACGTGAGAAAGACATTACACATAGTAGAGGAGATACAAAAACAAGGGGGTAGCGCGGTACTGATTAGCCTAGATGCAGAAAAAGCGTTCGACAGTGTGAGCTGGACATTTTTATATAAAACATTGATGAGGTTCGGACTGAACGAGAGGGCGATGAAGATGATCAAGGCACTATATCAAGAACCGACAGCGAGGGTTAAGGTGAATGGCAGCTTGACGGATAGAATCAGATTAGAGAGGGCTACCAGACAGGGATGTTGTCTCTCACCGACGCTCTTCGCCGTTTTCATAGAACCACTGGCACAACTGATCAGACAGACCGAGGACATCAAGGGAGTAAGGATAAAGGGAACGGAATATAAACTAGGCCTATTTGCAGACGACGTGATAGTATACATGAGGCAACCAGAAAAGAGCTTCCCGGCACTGATGGATCTACTGAAGGAATATGGCCACTACTCAGGATACAAACTAAACGTGACAAAGACACAGACCTTAGCATGGAACTATTCTCCAACAACGGAAATTAGAGAACAGTACGGGATAAGATGGGACATGGACAAGATTAAATACTTAGGGGTGAACATCACAAGAGGGGTGGAGAAACTGTTTGAGGCGAATTATACACAGATAAATCAGAACATAAAGAGAGACCTAGAGAGATGGACAGTAATGCCCTTGGACTTCAATTCAAGAATAGAGGTCATTAAAATGAACATACTATCAAGGTTACTGTACCTATTCCAGTCACTACCGATACAAATACCACAGAATCAATTCAGGGAGTGGGACAGACTGATATCGAGGTTCATATGGGCGGGGAGAAGACCACGGGTCAGATATAAAACACTACAACTACCAAAGGAAGAGGGAGGGATGGCAGTACCCAGCCTACAAGATTATTACTATGCAGCACAACTGAGAGCAGTGACGTGCTGGTGTAACGACAGATATGAGGCAAGATGGAAAGACATTGAAAAAGAAGGGGAGGGATACAAGGTACAAGCTCTGGTGGGGGATAGGGAACTATTTAAAGAAAAAGAGGGACTATTAGATCCAATCACCAAATGCACCTTGACCATATGGAACAGAGTAGTAAAAACACACAAATTGGAGAAGCAGTCAGGGGTCCTGAGATGGGTAGCACATGACAAGAGATTCAAACCAGGGAGGTTAGACCATGGATTCAGAAGGTGGGAGAGGGGGGGGGGCAACAGCAATATGCAAAATGATAGAGAAGGGAGAAATGCAGACACTACAAAAATTAAAGGAGAAATTTGGACTAGAAAACAGGGACCACTTCAGATATCTACAGGTTAGAGACTACTACAACAAAGAAATAAGGGGGGCCAAAGACGAGGAACAGAATGGAATAATAAAGATGATAGTATGGGCATACGAAGGGGGGCAAGGAAGAGTAATATCAGCAATATACCGGGCTATAATGACCAGCAAGGGACACACGACCGATTATATAAGGGAGAAATGGGAGAGAGAACTAGAGATAGGAATAACAGGGAAGGAATGGGGGAACATATGTGAGGTACAACATTCAACAACAGGATCGAGAATATGGAAAGAATTTGGATGGAAAAACATAATCAGATTCTTTATAACCCCAGAGCTGAAGGGAAAATATGCACCAACACAAAAAGCATGCTGGAGGATGTGTGGGAAGGAGGGGGCAAATCACATGCACATATTCTGGGGATGTCAGAAGCTGAAGGGCTATTGGGAGGAGATAGGGGAAGCAGTGATCAGAATATTAGGATACGGGCTACCACAAACAGGACTGGTGCTTTACTTAGGAGACCTGACACACGAGGGAATACAAGGGGGGGACAAATATTTAATAAAGATAATGTTGTTAGCGGCCAGAAAAGCAATAACGAGACTGTGGTACAAGGAAGACCCACCGACAATAGCAAAATGGGTAGGAATAGTGGAAGAAATACAGGATATGGAAAGGATAACACACATGCTGGGGTTACAGGAAGAGAAATTTGGGGAAAGATGGGGAAAGTGGGAGGATTATAAAAGGAACGAGAACGACATCACAGAGGAAGAACCAAATGCAACACAAGAGAGCGAAGGGTAAAGGAGGAAAGATGTTCAAGCAGGGTCTATGAACCCATGTCACACACCTGTACTTTAGTTAATATTTTCTATTTTGTTTTTGGGATATTACAAGTGCTGAATGCTTTTATACCTTATTATTTATGTCTGTTTAACAGTGTGATATTAAATATTCAGGGATGAGGTGGTTTGTGTATGGGTGAACCAAAAGGCAAAGTGAAAGTTAATAAACAAGAGAAAAAAAAAAGAAAGGACGAAGGAGAAGGGAAGAAAGAAGCTCAAGGAGGGTCTCTGGACCCAGATCACACATACAAACCTTAGTCAGCATTTATCGTCTTTGAGTAGGAATTACCTGTTTATGCCTGTTTAAGGGAGATACACAATCAACCTTTATATCAAATACCTAGAAAACAACAGTAGGGTAACCAGACAACTAACCATGTGATACCCATGTAAATATTTATGTGCACTGTTTTTTCTTTTTGTTTTTATTGTGATGCTAGTTTCTTCATTTTTTATTATTTATTTTTTGTAAGTGCTGTCTGTCTAAATAACTGTTAATAAAAAATGTAAGTTAAAAAAAAAAAAAAAAAAATAGTCTATAATAACATTTTAACCGTATACAGTGTATATCCAGCGAAATTACAATTATATAAATGTTTATATAGAACATACCCCTAATACCTATTTTCTAAAACCCTACACACATATGCTCCAGCTCGAACCCCCCCCCTCCCGGACCCCTCCTTGGATAGTACCTCCATTATCCCTCACTCCTAACCAGACACTACCATTATAAGCTAGCTTTTATTCTCTCCACCACTTCTACCCACATTGACATTTTGGATTCATTGAGACCCAGAATTCTTGCTGTAGATATTTCTTGATATATCACATCGAGATATGTAAGAAACCAAACTTTCCGGCAAATTTTTTCCGGTTGAAACCAGCGTGATGCGATCAGCTTTTTAGCTACTGTGATACCCGATAAAACCAATCTCTTTAGCTGTGGATTCACTGCAAACTCAAAAACATCATTCAATAGTAATACCGAGGGGTGTACAGGTATATTCCAAGATACGAGTTTTGATAATTGTTGGGACACATCTTTCCAGAATGCCTTAACTGGTGGGCAGTCCCAATACATGTGCATAAATGTCCCTTCGTCCCCATTTGTACATTGGGAGCATTTGGAGTCTTGTTTAAGCCCCATTCTGCACAGTCTTATAGGAGTCAAGTATGTCCTGTGAATATAGTTCAGATTGATTTGTTGATGATCCGGGTTCCTTGATGTAAGTCGGACATTTGCCCAGGCTCCTTGCCAATCAAAGTCATTTTCCAGGTCTGGTATATCCCTCCTCCAGACAGTGTCTAGTTGAAGGGTTTCATACGAGGACGTTAGTAATTGATAATAAAAACCTGATACAAAACCTCCCAATGTTTCTCTTTCATAGAAAAATTTGTGGTATCTGTGGTGTTCAACTGGTATGTGTAATGGAACACCGTGAGACCTCAAACATAGTCGTAACTGTATGTAAAAAAGCCATGTGGACTCGGTGAGGTTAAACTTTGTGCATATTTCGCCATAACTACAGAAGCCCTGGTTATTAAAAATATCCCCTAATGAGTGTATGCCTTGCTCTTCCCATATAGGGAATCTTATAGGGCGTTTTCTCATTAAGAGTGCATTGTTATTGAATATGGGAGTGTGATTATGCCATTTTTGAGGGTTAGGATATTTTTTTTGTGTTTCCCGCCATGTTCTGATTGCATGGGTAATTATGGGGCCAAATTCCCGCTCACAATGCTTGATTGAAAGTTTAGTGTGTGCTATGTCTTTCAGTCTCTGTGGGGCTACTATGTTTTCTTCCAATTCTCTCCAAGATACCAAAGCCTGGGAATCAAACCATATTTTCAATGGTCTTAATGTGAAAGCCTTAAAATATTGTAAAAAATCTGGAACTGCCATGCCACCGTCTGCTTTATTTCTCTGTGCAGTGGATCTTTTTATGCGAGGCGGTTTGTTATTCCAAATAAATTTGTATGTGGAGGATTGTAATCTTTTCCAGTAGCCCTCTGGAGGAGGTAACGGTAGCATTGAGCTGATGAAGTTGATTCTTGGTAATACATCCATCTTAACTATTGATACCCTTGCCTGTACTGAGTTTTTAAGTTTTGCCCACCTGTCCAGGTCGTCTTTGATTTTGTTCTGTATTTTTGTGTAATTGTGCTTCACCGTTTGTCTTATGGTGGGAAATATTTCCACACCCAAGCATCTAAAATGTTTAACCATGGGTATCGCACCTGGGAGGGTTGTGTCTTTTTTTGCACGGATGTTAATAGGAAGGAAAGCCGACTTCGGCCAATTTATTTTAAATCCCGATAAATCACCAAAGTTCTCTATCAACTTGAGTAGATGCGGCAATGTGGTGTTGGGGTTTTGCATGAACAATATTACGTCGTCCGCATATAAACTAATTTTATGTTGTGTGCCCTTGATTACGATTGGTTCTATGTGTTGGGATTGTCTTATATATTGTGCTAAAGGCTCTAATGATAGATCGAATAGTCCGGGACTAAGAGGGCAACCCTGTCTGGCTGAGCGTGATACCGGAAAGATTTCGGAGATGAATGTGCCTGTTGTAATCATGGCCGATGGGTCCTTGTATAGTACTTTAATCATATCAATGAATCCTTTTCCTAACCCCATCCTTTCTAATACTGCCCATAGAAACGACCATTCCAGCCTGTCAAATGCTTTCATAGCATCCAGGGATAGCATCGCCTTAGGTGTGGTGTCCTCTTTGTCTGCATCTAGTACGTGCAGTATTCGCCTTATGTTATCATTGATCAGGCGACCTCTTATGAAGCCAGTTTGGTCCGGATGAACCAAAGACGTCATATGCTTTTGCAATCTGATGGCTAATATCTTAGAGTACAGTTTGACATCGGTTCCGAGGAGGCTTAAAGGTCTGTAACTACCGCACTCAGTGGGGTCTTTGTCTTTTTTGAGAAGGACTGAAATGAGTGCGATATTGTGGTGTTTATGGAAGCTCCCCTCCTTGACTGAGTATAAGATCATATTTAGTAATAAGGGTCCAAATATGTCCCAACAAGAAAGGTACATTTCTGATGGGATACCGTCTTTTCCCGGAGCCTTACCGTTTTTCATTCCGGATATGGCTTCCTTGAGTTCTTCTAATGTGATCGGTGCTTCTAACTGTTTAGCGTCATCCTCCGAAAGTTTAGGGAGAGTAATTTGATTAAGATATGTGTCTAATTTGTTTTGATCAAAGGTCGTTTCTGAATTATACAAGTCGGAGTAGAATTCTTTGAATGTATCGTTTATTATTTTGGGGTCTGTTACAAGTACTTGTTGTTTTCTAATGGCAGTTATATCTGCAAATTTTGCATTAATTCTTAATCGCATGGCTAATAGGTGACTAGGTTTAGAGCCTTGGAAATACTGCTGTTGTCTTGTGCTGCGTATTTGCATTTCCGATTTTTGTCTGTATATTGCTTTGATCTCTGTCTTTAGAATGTTAACTTGATTTTCTAGTCTAGTAGAGTTGTTGTATTTTAAAGAATTAAATAGCGTTGAGTAAAGCGTTTCCATTTCAGACAGTTTTGTGCATTGATTTTTGCGCAATATGGAGGAAAATCTATCCGTGAAATCCTTGATCATACCCTTTACCGACATCCATAATATTCTGGGGTCTTGCTCCGGGTTTGCATTATCCCGTAGGAATACTGTGAGAGCTTCTTTAATTTGTGTAATGAATTCCTTGTTGTTAAGCAGCATAGTATTAAAACGCCATCTTGGGGCCCGGGTAGATAGTGTACCAAATGTTGCTTTCAGGATTAAGTAACAGTGATCTGAAAGCGCATTGGGTATCATTTCCACTTCATATTTATCAAATATTCTCGGGGATGCAAAGACGTAATCAATTCTGGATAATGTGTTGTGTCTCGCCGAACGACAGGAGTACTTTCGGGTCATGGGATTAAGTGAACGCCATAAATCAATTACCCCTGTAGTCTTTGACCAGTCTTTTAATGCTTTAGATGAATTCTTTTGTTCGCTGGAAAAGGCAAGGTAAGATTTGTCCATCCTTGGATTCCAAATGGCATTAAAATCCGCACCTATTATATATGAGTACTCGGGATGGTTTAACATTTCTCCGGTTAGTGAAGTGAAGAAACCCACTTCGTACAAATTTGGGGCATATACCGCTGCCAACGCTATTTTCCTGTTATTATGTACAATCCTAGCTATAGTTATACGCCCCTCAGCATCCGACCATACCCCTTTTAATTCGATATTTAATTTACGTCTGACGACTATGGCTACACCTCGAGTTCTCGTACCAAAAGAAGAGTGACTAATATTATGGTATATGTTATCCGCTAACGTATTTATGTCTTCCTCTAAAATGTGCGTTTCGCTTAATAGAGCCACGTCCACATGTTCTTTTTTCATCAGTGTGAGCACGCTTTTGCGTTTGTGTTGTTTGTTTATCCCACCGGTGTTCCATATCATTATATTCAAACTAGCCATAATCTATGCATGTTTTTGTGTAGTTTTTGGTAATGCTTCTGGAGTGCGAAGCTACAATAGATGTACATCCAATTAATGAGGTCCCGTTGAGAGCCGAGCTTAAAAACATATATATATACAAATAAAAATCCCCTATTTTCCCCTCGCCCAGAGAGTCGTACAGGCCTGTGTTCCAAAAACACATCCTCCGCGAATGACTCTCTCCCTTAGTCCTCCGGATTGCCCAAACTGAGCATTGTAATCCTAATCTTCCTATGCTAATTGCCATAGGATCTAACATTTTCATTCTAATGCAATAGAATGTCGCTTTTGGTCTTGCACCTTCCCTTACTGTAATGAAATATTGTGAAAAATGAAAAAAAAAAAGAGAATAAACTTTCATCGACATATTCATTTGAACCCTCTACTAACATGTAGGAAAGTCAGGTAAAAGGAAAAGATTGTAGAGAAATATTGACACCTTAATGTGAAGAACAATGGAAGAGAACAATGTAAGTTAAAAGATAGAGATAAAAAATAGAATAAAAAAAAAAAAGATAAGGAATGAGAGATAGAATAATATTCAACGTGGAGAAGCCACTAGAACCGAATTAAGTGATTAGATAAAATAGAAAAGCAGAGCCTTTTAGAACTTCAATGTGCCAGTCACTTCATCAGTGGAGTGATTACTTAAATTGTTAGAATAACCTTGTTGTGTTCATACGTTTAGGTGTGGATGATTTTTAAAGTATTATTAAGGACTGATTGAACTTCAGTCAATTGATTATCTGCTATGTATATACACACCGGATGTTCCGTTGTCATGGTGCATTATATTCTAGAAGGTTGTAGAATATACTAGTACCAATAGACTGTTGTTATGTTCCAGAATGATCTAAGAGACCCAGGGCAGTCGAGCGATAAACCCAGAATATTCCAGATTGATCTTTTTGCCAATGATATGTATTTGTCTCCCCGGAGACCAGAGTCTGAAATTATAATGTATTACGGATCGTATTATACACAGTACGCATTGGTATAGACGGCCTGCATAACATCTGCTACATTGATGAACACAATAAAAGTCATTCTAATACTGATATACACTGAGAAAGAGGGAGATGAATCGGCTTATCTGTTTTCAGACATTGTCGTCCTGCCTTGGGGTATCTGCTCCATATCGATTCCAATAATCCTCAGCATCTTTAGGTGTGTATAATCCAAACCTGCGGCCGTCCTTGCCCACGATCGATAACAGCGCCGGGTATGCTAGCCTTGGCTTGTAACCAGATTTGAAATTTTTTTGCATCACCTCCTTGTATGGTAGACGTCGAGCGATGGCGTCTTTGCTCAGATCTTCGTAGATAAATATTGAATTATCACCATATTTCAGCTTCCCACGTTGGATGCGAGCAATTTTGATGATGTCATCTCTTACTGATGTCTTCCGCAGAGTAACAATGATGACTCTTGGCCCGCTGTTTCTTTGCTCCCGAGGACCGATTCTGTAAACTTGGTCCACTTTCGGCACTGTGTTTGTAAGGTTGTTACACAAAATCGCTGATAGCACTGTTGGAAAGTTGGCGTCTTCGCAATTTACTGCTTCAGCAAGCCCTACAATGCGGATGTTATTTCGCCTGTGGTAGCGTTGGGATTCGAGTAGCCTCTCCGTCGCTTCGTCTTTAACCTCTTGTATTTCCCTCCGGCATGCTTCTTTCACACTTTCTATCTCTTTTGCCATTTCTGTCATGACACTGCAGATGGTGTCTTCGTTCGCTTTGACTGCCCGTGTAATATCTGTCACCGTATTCTCCACTGACGTGATTCGCTCGGACTGTGCAGCGATCGCTTTCTTGACTTCTTCTAATTTATCATCGACGCGATCGAATTTAGCATCGACGTGTGCTTTGAGCTCCTCGATGTTTGTAATCTGTTCTTTCATCAGGTTAGTCTGTTCTTTCATCAGGTTAGTCAGTGTGTTGAAATCGGGTGGAGTGGTTGTACTGCTTGTTTCAGTTGGTGATATAGGTACAGTGACGGTGACGATGGATTTGTTTGCTATTATCTTATCCAGATCAGCTGCTCTATCTCTCACGGAGCTTGTTCCTGTCGCTCCTGTTATGTTGACATCTATTGTCTCTCCGTCGGGGACCATAGTCGATGGTCCCGGTGTATTTTCCTCTTCATTCTCCTCGTCGGGGCTTGTCGCCAACGGCTCTGTACCCGCGTCGCCTAGAACGCGTCTTCTTGATCGTGTGTCGCTCTGCGCCGCTGAAGTTACCGTATCTTGTTTCTTTCCCGGCTTTCCCCTATCCTTACCCATGTTGTCTTTTGATATAGTTAGTAGAAGGTCTTATCAATACATACGATGTGGTCCAATCTCCTTTGGTATTGTCCAAATAATGTTTTTAAACGAAATTAACGTTGGTGGGAGCGGAGCAATTGCCAAATGCGTGCGCTACATATTGCGCTAAACCGGAAGTCACTCTTGGACAGTTTTTATAGTGTAACATTTGACTAATCCTGGCTTTAGGCAGAATCAGAACAGTGGTTTAAGAGAAGTTTTGTCACGATCGGGGCCCGAGCCTGCCTGATGAGGATCAATCAACGCGGCTGCAAGGGATTACCTCATCAAGCAGGCTCTATATCATCTGGCAGAGCCTGTCATCCGGCGTCGCAGTGTTAAACTGCAAACCCAGGTACGACGTCTCGACCTGAAGCCCTGCTGACCCGCTCTTGTGTTATTCCCTGTCCTAACCTTCCTCTCTTCTGCCCAAGGACCTCCGCTCCAGCGTCACCCAGAACCTCCGTTCCAGCATTGCCCGTCTGGACCCCTGGTGCTGACTACGAGGTTCCTGTTCTCCACCCCGACACAGCCGGTGTCTACCATTCTCTCATACTGCATGAGGAGTGCACCTGCTCAAGGACCATTCTCTCGTACTGCACAAGGAGTACCCCTGTGCTACCCCCCCAAGAACATTCATCCCCATCTGTTGTACATTCCTGCATGATTCTTGTCTGTTTGGGGGGAAACAATTAAAACACCCTAAACCGCTCCATTCTCTCTACTCCTGTGTTCGCTATTGGGCTCCGCAAGAACCCCTATCCTCACAAGTTTTTTATATTTCGAACTTGATTCATTCATTCATTGCGCAATAGTTGCACTAGTTAAGATGACTTTGAAAGTCTGCCATTTGCACAGCAAAGTATAAGGGTCATGAATATTCAAAGAGCTAAATTTCATGGTCGAGGCGGGAGAAACATGCCGACGTCACAGCAATAGTTCAGCGCGTGCGCGTTGGTTCCCCAGTAGCTCGCGCCCGTCATGCCTCTCTGTTCGTCATTCCCAACTTCATAATCGGCACGACGCTGGGAATCATGTCAAACTCTGTCTGAATGTGTGTCTCTGATAGTCTGTCAAACTATATAAATGGACCCAGTAATAATCTCAGTTGAATGGGTTTTTGCCCTCAATTGAATTTTGAACAGCCAAACATTTGATACTAACGTATCTGGCCTTGAGAAAGGCCTGTATCGTGGTTCTGTTGGATCTTGTTGGCTACTCTGCGTTGCTCTAAGCCTATATAGGCTGTCTGGTCGCCTGTTGCAGAGGTGAGGTGCCGCGGAGAGTTGAAATGAAATCCAGCCGACAAGTCGCTCAGGGTATAATACCTCGAAGCCGTTTGGTAACCTAACCACCCCCCGCACAAATCAGTGCAGGTGGAAGATAATCATATTCTTTATTATTGTGCCATTACTGCGGGGGGGGGGGGGGGTGTTCTTAGTCCAGGTTCTGTGGTGGCAGAGTAGAGGAGGGTAGAGGCTAGAGCTGGGAGAGAGTTCAGCTTCCTGACAGCCTGGTGTATGAAGCTGTCTTTCAGTCTGCTGGTCCTGGCTCGGAGGCTCCTCATTCTCCTCCCGGAGGACAGGAGAGTGAAAAAGCGTTGTGAGGGTGGTCATTATTATACATAGTCTGGGTGGTCATTATGTGTGTGTGTGTGTGTGTGTGTGTGTGTGTGTGTGTGTGTGTGTGTGTGTGTGTGTGTGTGTGTGTGTGTGTGTGTGTGTGTGTGTGTGTGTGTGTGTGTGTGCGTGTGCATGTGTGTGATAAGACTGGGGGTCCAGACCTAATCATAGGTGATTGTAAGTCTGGGTGGTCATTTTATTTATTATTTGTTTATTTATTTATTTTGAGTACTTAACACCCATTAGAGACAAAAGGAAAATAAAATAAATTAATAAGGGCAAAACATATTAGGCTTGTGGTCATTTGAATGAGGACAGTGGCGGATGAGCCTTGATTGAGGGGACAGGGACAGTCCACCAAAAAAAAGGAGGGGCGGGTGCTGTGCTGGGGGGGGGGGGGGCGTCCCACATTGTCCCTCACAAACATACCATTTGTCCCACATTTGGTTTATTGGGATCTGGTCACCCTAACCCCAGCGCACGTACCAGCAGTGATCTACAGCAGTGGTTTTCAACCAGTGGTAAAATACTCATAGAAGATAGCCACTTATTGTGAGGTTTTGTCCGCTGCTCACCTACTCGCTCTGTTCCTTTAAGCCTGTTGCTCACCTACTCGCTCTGTTCCTTTAAGCCTACTGTTTAATCAATTGCATTCTCCTCACCTCACTAGCCCCCACCCTCGCGTTCGTTACTCTCGTTTTCTCTTCAGCAGCCACACCCTTGGACTACCTGTCATTATGTGTTTGATTGGTCTGGTGCCGAACACACACTTTTAGTTTCAAGTATCAATTACCTTCACGCACCTGATGTTTATTCTAATTAGTTCCCCTGTGGGCTTTAAGTACCTCGCTCTTCCCCTCTGTCCCTTGTCGGGTCGTGCCGTTTCATTCCGTATCATATTCTCTATCACCAAGACTCCTTCGGGAGGTCCTCTGTCTGTTTATGCTGTTTTCATCTCCGGCGTGAGATGCGCTCCAGCCTTCGCCTCCTGTCGCCGTTGCCTGAGGGAGACACTGGACTGCGCTCTCTAAACTTCCACGGGAGGTATCCCAGTGTTCCACTTCAGACCTCCGCGCAGCAGACGTCCTGACGCGCATCCAGACCTCCGCGCAGCAGACGCCCAGACGCGCATCCAGACCTCCGCGCAGCAGACGCGCTCTCCACTCCAGACGCGCATCGCTTCCTAATACTCTACGGGAGGATGCGTCTCTCCGAGCCGGCGCGCTCTTCCGCGCTGACGCGCTCTTCACTCCTGACGCGCATTCAGACGCACTCCAGATGCGTCCTCCGTACCGGCGCGTACTCCAAGCAGACGCGCACCCCTCAGACCTCCGCGCCAGATGCGCCCTCCGTACCGGCGTGTACTCCGAGCAGTCGCGCACCACTCAGACCTCCGCGCCAGATGCGCCCTCCATACCGGCGCGTACTCCAAGCAGTCGCGCACCACTCTGACCTCCGCTTGGACAACCGGTTCCCCGTGGCGACGCGCTCGCCCCGTTTTGATCCAACTCTCTTTACGCACAGCGCCTGGGTGAGTTTTTATGACTGTCTTTGATCCTATTCGTTTTTCGTGTGTTTAATGACACTGAAGATATCCTGCTTTTTGTCAGACTGTCACTCACCCAGCGTCAGCTTTTTGGACTGTTCATTGGGATAATATTTGGCCTTAACATCGCTCACTGTGTGTTTACACACCGAAGATATTTATCACGTGGATTTGTGTTTGGGACGTTTACTCACAGTGTGTATATACACCGAAGATTCTGTCACCTGGATTACTGTTTTTGGGACAAGTCACTTCTCCTGTTCACCTGCTCTGTTCCCTACTGTACTCTGAGCTAATCCCGCTCCCTCTCTCCCTCTCGGTCCCGTTTACCACCCTCGGAGATCTGCCGAGAGAGATCTGCAGAGCGGTTCTGACGTCCACCGTCTGCTTCCTCAGACGAACCATCCCGGGAGAAGCTGCAGAGCAGCAACATTCATTAATGCTTGTGTTCCAAGGCCTTACCCTGTTTTCTCTGTCCCAGTATGCAGCTCCAGCCCTCGCCCTGTTCCAAGGCCTTACCCTGTTTTTCTCTAGTCCTCCTAGTCCTCCCTGTCTAGTCCTTCCAGTCCTCCCTCTCCCCAGCCCGCCTCCGCGGGCCTCTGTCCCTGTTTCCCCACTCTAGTCCTCCTAGTCCTCCCTGTCCCCAGCCCGCCTCCGCGGGCCTCTGTCCCCCTTTCCCCTCTCTAGTTCCTCCTAGTCCTCCCTGTCCAGTCCTCCTAGTCCTCCCTGTTCCTGCCTTGTCCCTTGCCCCGGCCCTGTTCCGTTAGCCTTCCCTTAGCCTTCCCCTTAGCCAGCTCGCCTCTTAAAGGCACTGTACCTTTCCCATTCTTGTTATCCCGTAATTGTGTTCTCCCTTAAGGGACAGTGCCGTTTTTCTTTGTGTTTCAATAAATGCCCAGTTCTTGGCTTACTCTCATACCTGTCTTGTGTTGTGCGATTGGGGTCGGTTACAAACCATAACAGTACGACCCGACCAATCGACGACCCCAGCCAGCACAGACGGTGTATGTTGAGTTTGACTTTTTTTTTTGTTCCTTGTTAGCTTGTTAGTCTCCCCTGTTAGCTCCCCTGTTAGCTTGTTTGGCTCCCCTGTTAGCCTGCTAGCTTCCCTGTTAGCCCTGTTAGCTCCCCTGTTAGCTTGTTAGTCTCCCCTGTTAGCTCCCCTGTTAGCCTGTGACTCCCCTGTTTGCTTCCCTGTTAGCCCTGTTGGCTTCCCTGCAGCTTGTTAGGCCTCTACTACCAGCATGGCCCCTGTCTGCTAGCTTTGCCCCGGCTGCTAGCACAGCCTCTATGTTAATGCAGCCCTTGCTGCTGGCATAGGCCCTGTAGCTAGCCATGCCCAGGCAGCTAACCCAGTCCCTCAGCAGGGCCCCTGTCTGCTAGCTTAGCCCCGGCTGCTAGCACAGCCTCTATGTTTATGCAGCCCTTGCTGCTGGCATAGGCCCTGTAGCTAGCCATGCCCAGGCAGCTAACCCAGTCCCTCAGCAGGGCCCCTGTCTGCTAGCTTAGCCCC
This sequence comes from Notolepis coatsorum, assembly GCF_963971535.1. Lineage (NCBI taxonomy): Eukaryota > Metazoa > Chordata > Actinopteri > Aulopiformes > Paralepididae > Notolepis > Notolepis coatsorum. The sequence continues at coordinate 14,115,394 of NC_140180.1, read as the reverse complement.
GGCTGCTAGCACAGCCTCTATGTTTATGCAGCCCTTGCTGCTGGCATAGGCCCTGTAGCTAGCCATGCCCAGGCAGCTAACCCAGTCCCTCTGCATGGCCCCGGTCTGCTAGCTTAGCCCCGGCTGTTAGCACAGCCTCTATGTTAATGCAGCCCTTGCTGCTGGCATAGGCCCTGTAGCTAGCCATGCCCAGGCAGCTAACCCGGTCCCTCTGCATGGCCTCCACTTTTTGTGTAGCCTTCCCACTGCTAGGACTGCCCTTTCAGCTAGCAAGGTCAGTTTTTCTCCCACTGCTAGGACTGCCCTTTCAGCTAGCAAGGTCAGTTTTCTCACACTGCTAGGACTGCCGCTTCAGCTAGCAAGGTCAGTTTGCCCCACTGCTAGGACTGCCCCTTCAGCTAGCAAGGTCAGTTTTCTCCCACTGCTAGGACTGCCCTTTCAGCTAGCAAGGTCAGTTTTCTCCCACTGCTAGGACTGCCCTTTCAGCTAGCAAGGTCAGTTTTTCCCACTGCTAGGACTGCCCTTTCAGCTAGCAAGGTCAGTTTTTCCCACTGCTAGGACTGCCCTTTCAGCTAGCAAGGTCAGTTTTCTCACACTGCTAGGACTGCCACTTCAGCTAGCAAGGTCAGTTTGCCCCACTGCTAGGACTGCCCCTTCAGCTAGCAAGGTCAGTTTTCTCCCACTGCTAGGACTGCCCTTTCAGCTAGCAAGGTCAGTTTTCTCCCACTGCTAGGACTGCCCTTTCAGCTAGCAGGGTCAGTTTTTTCCCACTACTAGGACTGCGCTTTCAGCTAGCAAGGTCAGTTTTTTCCCACTGCTAGGACTGCCCTTTCAGCTAGCAAGGTCAGTTTTCCCACTGCTAGGACTGCCCCTTCAGCTAGCAAGGTCAGTTTTCCCACTGCTAGGACTGCCCTTTCAGCTAGCAAGGTCAGTTTTCTCACACTGCTAGGACTGCCGCTTCAGCTAGCAGGGTCAGTTTGCCACACTGCTAGGACTGCCGCTTCAGCTAGCAAGGTCAGTTTGCCCCACTGCTAGGACTGCCCCTTCAGCTAGCAAGGTCAGTTTTCTCCCACTGCTAGGACTGCCCCTTCAGCTAGCAAGGTCAGTTTTCTCCCACTGCTAGGACTGTACTTCCAGCTAGCTTGTTCTCTCATGCTGGTCCAGCCCTGTCTGCCAGCCTAGCTCCGGCAGCTAGCGCAGCCTCTATGTTAATGTAGCAGTACAGCTAGCATAGGCCCTGTAGCTATCAGTGCCCTGGCAGCTACCCTTTCCCTCTGCTAGCCCCTTCCCTGTTTCCCCTCTCCGATGCCCCTGTTCCAGCCCTGTCTGCTAGCCTAGCCCCGGCAGCTAGCGCAGCCTCTTTGTTAATGTTGCATTACAGCTAGCATAGGCCCTGTAGCTACCGGTGCCCTGGTAGTTACCCCTCAGCTCCTCTGGTTACCCCTCAACTCCTCTAGTTACCCCTCAGCTACCATGGTTACCCCTCAGCTCCTCTGGTTACCCCTCAGCTCCTCTAGTTACCCCTCAGCTCCTCTGGTTACCCCTCGGCTTCCCTAGTTACCCCTCGGCTACCCTGCCCCAGTCGCTGGCCCCACTTTTGTTGTGGCTTCCCCTGCTGGCTTGGCCCAGTACTTTTTGTTTGTTGCCTTGTTTTGTCCCCTGCCACTCTGTCTGTATTTTTGGGTCGCCGGGTGGCTCCCGTGGAGGGGGGGGTACTGTGAGGTTTTGTCCGCTGCTCACCTACTCGCTCTGTTCCTTTAAGCCTGTTGCTCACCTACTCGCTCTGTTCCTTTAAGCCTACTGTTTAATCAATTGCATTCTCCTCACCTCACTAGCCCCCACCCTCACGTTCGTTACTCTCGTTTTCTCTTCAGCAGCCACACCCTTGGACTACCTGTCATTATGTGTTTGATTGGTCTGGTGCCGAACACACACTTTTAGTTTCAAGTATCAATTACCTTCACGCACCTGATGTTTATTCTAATTAGTTCCCCTGTGGGCTTTAAGTACCTCGCTCTTCCCCTCTGTCCCTTGTCGGGTTGTGCCGTTTCATTCCGTATCATATTCTCTATCACCAAGACTCCTTCGGGAGGTCCTCTGTCTGTTTATGCTGTTTTCATCTCCGGCGTGAGATGCGCTCCAGCCTTCGCCTCCTGTCGCCGTTGCCTGAGGGAGACACTGGACTGCGCTCTCTAAACTTCCACGGGAGGTATCCCAGTGTTCCACTTCAGACCTCCGCGCAGCAGACGTCCTGACGCGCATCCAGACCTCCGCGCAGCAGACGCCCAGACGCGCATCCAGACCTCCGCGCAGCAGACGCGCTCTCCACTCCAGACGCGCATCGCTTCCTAATACTCTACGGGAGGATGCGTCTCTCCGAGCCGGCGCGCTCTTCCGCGCTGACGCGCTCTTCACTCCTGACGCGCATTCAGACGCACTCCAGATGCGTCCTCCGTACCGGCGCGTACTCCAAGCAGACGCGCACCCCTCAGACCTCCGCGCCAGATGCGCCCTCCGTACCGGCGCGTACTCCGAGCAGTCGCGCACCACTCAGACCTCCGCGCCAGATGCGCCCTCCGTACCGGCGCGTACTCCAAGCAGTCGCGCACCACTCTGACCTCCGCTTGGACAACCGGTTCCCCGTGGCGACGCGCTCGCCCCGTTTTGATCCAACTCTCTTTACACACAGCGCCTGGGTGAGTTTTTATGACTGTCTTTGATCCTATTCGTTTTTCGTGTGTTTAATGACACTGAAGATATCCTGCTTTTTGTCAGACTGTCACTCACCCAGCGTCAGCTTTTTGGACTGTTCATTGGGATAATATTTGGCCTTAACATCGCTCACTGTGTGTTTACACACCGAAGATATTTATCACGTGGATTTGTGTTTGGGACGTTTACTCACAGTGTGTATATACACCGAAGATTCTGTCACCTGGATTACTCTGTTTTTGGGACAAGTCACTTCTCCTGTTCACCTGCTCTGTTCCCTACTGTACTCTGAGCTAATCCCGCTCCCTCTCTCCCTCTCGGTCCCGTTTACCACCCTCGGAGATCTGCCGAGAGAGATCTGCAGAGCGGTTCTGACGTCCACCGTCTGCTTCCTCAGACGAACCATCCCGGGAGAAGCTGCAGAGCAGCAACATTCATTAATGCTTGTGTTCCAAGGCCTTACCCTGTTTTCTCTGTCCCAGTATGCAGCTCCAGCCCTCGCCCTGTTCCAAGGCCTTACCCTATTTTTCTCTAGTCCTCCTAGTCCTCCCTGTCTAGTCCTTCCAGTCCTCCCTCTCCCCAGCCCGCCTCCGCGGGCCTCTGTCCCTGTTTCCCCACTCTAGTCCTCCTAGTCCTCCCTGTCCCCAGCCCGCCTCCGCGGGCCTCTGTCCCCCTTTCCCCTCTCTAGTTCCTCCTAGTCCTCCCTGTCCAGTCCTCCTAGTCCTCCCTGTTCCTGCCTTGTCCCTTGCCCCGGCCCTGTTCCGTTAGCCTTCCCTTAGCCTTCCCCTTAGCCAGCTCGCCTCTTAAAGGCACTGTACCTTTCCCATTCTTGTTATCCCGTAATTGTGTTCTCCCTTAAAGGGACAGTGCCGTTTTTCTGTGTTTCAATAAATGCCCAGTTCTTGGCTTACTCTCATACCGGTCTTGTGTTGTGCGATTGGGGTCGGTTACAAACCATAACACTTATACTATTTTGAGAAGATAATTCATCTGTATTGCAACGGAGTGACAGATCTGGTCGAGGCAGGTAGCATTATGTCGGGAAACATTTGATGAAATAAACAAATGTGAATTAAATCATTTAAACCAAAGTTTAGCCTATTCAATCGTTTTATAAGATTATAGCCTTTTTCGTGCTTACATTTACATTTACATTTAGTCATTTAGCTGACGCTTTTATCCAAAGCGACTTACAAGTTCTGTACGACAAGCCATCAGGAAGGGCACAACTCTATCAGCTGAGCAACAATGTTCATCAAAGTGTTGAGTGCTACAGTGTAGGTTAGTTTATTAGGACAAGTGCATGACAGTACGGTTAGTTAGGGTTAGATTTTTTATTGTTTTTTTTTTTTTTTTTTTTTTTTTTCAGATAATGGTTGAAGAAGTGCGTCTTTAGTCGACGGCGAAAGATTGGACGTGATTCGGCTGTCCTAACTGGGGTGGGTAGTTCATTCCACCATTGTGGGGCAAGGACTGAGAATAGGCGACTTCTCTTTGATGACCCTCCCGGAGCTTGGATAGGAGTAGGTCTGAGGCGGCCAGAAGATGCAGAGCGTAGGGGTCTTGAGGGTGTGTAGTTAGAGACCATTGACCGGAGGTAGGCGGGAGCGGTTCCCTTTGCCGCACGGTATGCTAGGTCGAGGGCCTTGAAGCGGATTCGTGCAGCAATGGGGAGCCAGTGCAGGTCCCTAAGAAGTGGGGTGACATGGGCCGACTTCGGTAGGTTTGAGATCAGGCGGGCCGCTGCGTTCTGAATGAGTTGAAGAGGCTTAGTGGCAGTGGCCGGGAGGCCAGCGAGCAGTGCATTGCAGTAGTCGAGGCGGGAGATGACTGTTGATTGGACGAGGAGTTGGGTGGCTTCTTTTGTCAGGAAGGGGCGTATCCTTCTGACGTTGCTCAGGAGGAATCGGCAGGTTCTGGTCGTCGCTGCGATGTGAGCAGAGAAGTTCAACTGGTCGTCGAGGACAACACCAAGGTTCTTGGCGGTCGGGGACGCAGTCACAGCTGTATTCTCGACTGTGATTGAAAGGTCGGTTAGGGGGGAGGATTTGGCCGGCAGGTGGAGCAATTCTGTTTTGCTTAGGTTCAGTTTGAGGTGGTTGGACGTCATCCAGGCTGAGATGTCGGACAGACAGGCCGAGATCCGCTCAGAGACGTGGATATCTGAGGGAGGGAAGGAGAGGAAGAGTTGAGTATCGTCGGCATAACAATGGTAGGAGAAGCCATGAGACGTGATAATGTTACCCAGTGATTTAGTGTAGAGGGAGAAGAGAAGGGGTCCTAAAACCGAGCCCTGGGGGACACCCGTCCGCAGGGGGCGGGTGGCCGACAGGGTCCCTCTCCATGACACTTGGTAGGAGCGGTCATTGAGGTATGATGACAGCCATGTCAGCGCAGAGCCAGCCACTCCCATTCCTGCGAGGGCCGCAAGGAGGATCTGGTGGTTGACTGTGTCGAAGGCTGCAGATAGATCTAGGAGAATCAGGACAGAGGAGAGGCCTTTCGCTTTTGCTAAGTGAAGTGCCTCTGTGACCGCAATGAGGGCTGTCTCTGTGGAGTGACCAGTCCTGAAGCCTGACTGATTAGGGTCTAGGAGGTCATTCTGTAAGAGATAAGCAGTAAGTTGGTTGGATACAGCACGTTCAAGTGTTTTAGAAAGGAAGGAGAGAAGAGAGACAGGACGGTAGTTGCCTATGACGGTAGGGTTCAGGGTTGGTTTTTTTATGAGCGGCGTGACTCTGGCTTGTTTTAGGGAGGTGGGGACCACCCCCGAGTTGAGTGAGGAGTTGATGGTTGCAGTTAGGAATGGGAGGATGTCTGGTGCTATGGTCTGGAGGAGTGGGGAGGGTAGCTGGTCCAGCTGGCAAGTAGTCGGACGGTTTGACGTTACCAGTGTCAGGGTCTCTGCTTCTGTAATGGGAGAGAAAGATGACAGAGTGAAGGATGAGGTTCTCGATTCAGCATTTGGAATGGGTGGGGGTTGGGAGAAGGAGCTGCGGATGTTCTCCACTTTTTCCTCAAAGAAGATCGCAAAGTCTTCGGCAGAGAAAGATGAGGGAGGGGGGGGTGGGGGGGGAGTGAGGAGGGAGGACATGGTAGCATGCAGTTTGCGAAGATTCTTGGCAGAGGCCTCGATCCTATGGTGGAAGAAAGAAGCTTTGGCATTAGTGATGGTTTTGGAGAATGTTAACAAGAGGTTGTGATATGTGTCGATGTCAGCAGTGAGGCGTGACTTTCTATACTTCCTTTCAGCTGCTCTCAGGACCTGTCTTTGTTCTCTCACTGGATCTGTCAGCCATGGACTGGGTGGGGAACGGCGGGCAGGTTTCTCAACGAGGGGACAGAGCTTGTCGAAGGAGGTTGCAAGGGCTGAAAGGAGGGTGGAGGTTGCCATCTCTGTGGAGAGAGCAGAGAAGGTGTCACTCAAAGGTAGAGCGGATAGTATGTCAGAGGAGAGGGTGGAGGGGGATAGGGAGGGCAGGTTGCGTCTGAGTGAGACTGTTTGAGTTGGGGTGAAGACCTTTCGGTTAAGCATGAGAGTTAGTGAGAAGGATATGAAGGAATGGTCAGATACATGTAGGGGAGTTACCGTGGTGTTAATGATGCTGGAGTTACGGGAAAATATGAGATCCAAGGAGTTGCCTGCTTTGTGGGTGGGAGGCATGGCAGTGGGAGTCAGGTCAAACGATTGTAGGAGGGAGACTACTATGACTGACTGAGATGAGTCAGGCAGGTTGAAGTCGCCCAGTAGAAGGAGAGGGGTACCATCTTCCGGTAAGGAGCTAAGAAGCATGTCCAGCTCATCTGTGAAGTGATCGAGTGTACCTGGAGGGCGGTAGAGTGTAACAATGGTGAGATTGAAAGGATTAGAGACAGATACTGCATGATATTCGAGAGAGGAGAGTGACAGTTCTGGGAGTGATGTTACGTTTGTAGCCCATGAAGGAGATGTCATGAGGGCAGTGCCTCCACCCCGTCTGGAAGGTCGAGGTGTGTGAGTGAAGTTATAGTTTGTAGATAATGCTGCAGGTGTTGATGAGTTATTGGGGGTTATCCAGGTCTCAGTTAGAGCCAGGAGCTGCAGATTTAGACTATGGGCGTAGGCAGTAATGAAGTCAGCTTTCTTGACTGCTGATTGACAATTGCATAAGCCTCCCCGTACTGTGACAGGTGTATTAGTGGCTGTAGGAGGGTAGGAGAGATTAGCCGGGTTGCTAGCAAACTGGCGTGGATGGGTAGAGTCAGTTCTGGAGGAGCAGATTGTGGATATAGGTATGAGACACATTGTCTTGTCAAGAGTGGCAGGGAGGAAGTAGAGAGATAGCAGTGTGGGAGGGAAATATAGGATTATGGTGTACTTAGCACTGGGTGGATCGGTGGATCCCTCGGCGGAGAACTCCAGAAAAACTCCTCCTCTTTGTCCCTCTTCGTTTCTCGACGCTTCGCTGACGCTACACCAGCAAGCCTTTAAATCACTATCACTATCACTATCACTAATTAGTGCTGTCTTAACACCTGGCCCTTAATGGGGGCACTTAACAAAACAAAATGGCCGTTTTAAACACGCCCCTTTAATCAAGTCAGCTGGTTCCTCACTTTTAAGATTCACTAATAAACTTAAAATGGCTTACCCTAGTTTTCAGTATAAAGCAATGTTTCTCAGTGAGTGTGTCCTGTCCTTCCCTAGTTTTCAGTATAAAGCAATGTTTCTCAGTGAGTGTGTCCTGTCCTTCCTTAACAGAGCCCAGTACAGAAGGGTCTAGCTGCATAGCCGGAGAGCAACGCTCTCAGGGCCAAGATAGCCACTTATACTATTTTGAGAGACAGCACCTTACTTGGTCCCAAGAAGAGGGTCTTGTGTATTATTGGGTTTAATAGGACATTTATTGTACATTGGAGGGGGTTGCGTTAGGACATTACAGGGGCCAGTTTCGAATAGCAGTCTCTCGTAGGTGCTCTTTGAGAGTGGTTTTGAAAGTGGGTAGTGATTCACATTCCTTTACAGCTGTGGGTAGGGCGTTCCCAGTTGATGTGGCATAATTGCGAAACGTGTTTAGTCCCTTGTTTGAGCCAAATCTGGGTTTAACATGATTTGTGGAGCTCCCTCTGGTGTTGTGATTGTGGTATTCACTGACCTTTGGTAAGTATTTTGACATGTACATGGGTACCTTAGTCGTGTAGTGTATCTTGTAGACCAGGCCCATTGCAAGTTGCTGTACTCTGTCGTCTACTCTAAGCCATCCTAGGTTGTCAAAGTGGGCAGGGGTGAGGTGGGTTCTAGGAGTAAGGTCAAGCAGTAGTCTGACCAGTTAGTTTTGAGATGTTTGAAATTTAGTTTTTAGCGCCTTTGAGGTCAACAACACAGGGCAGTTCTACAAACAGGCTTGTACATACTGTATGAGTAAATTAATAACTATACTTCATAAAATGTATTCTTTTATTTTTTGCTCACACAATATCTTAACAATATAAAACATAAAAGTAGCCACTGCAGCCATTATCACAAGCTCTGCTCTTGTGTTCACATACGTTTCCCAAAACAGTACTGTATATCTGTATGTCATAAATGTCATGATTAGATTAGATGATTTGATTAGATCTTTATATCTGTATATCTGTATGTTGTGTATGTCATAAATGTCATAATTAGATTAGATGATTCGATTAGATCTTTATATCTGTATATCTGTATGTTGTGTATGTCATAAATGTCATTATGAATTGAAAATGGGGGACCCTGATGTAAACAAGATGAAAGTCTTTCTGGTCTGCATCACCTTAACAATTGTGTGTATTGAGCTGTACTGTACTGTACCCATTCTGCAAACTGTCAATTAAAATGTTCAATCAATCAATCAAATTTGTTGCCTAAACCAGTTTGTCAATTTTAAAAACTCAGAGGACGGAACGGGTTTATTTGTTTATATATTTATTTATTGACAACCCAGCTAGGAAGGAGGTAGGGAAGAATGGATAGAGGTGGATGGATGGAGGGTGGACGAGGGCCCTGGAGGAACAGCTGGGGGACGGGTATGCAGTGTTCAGGTACTCAGCTGTACTCCTTCCCCTGCAGGAGAGAGAGAGAGAGAGAGAGAGAGAGAGAGAGAGAGAGAGAGAGAGAGAGAGAGAGAGAGAGAGAGAGAGAGAGAGAGAGAGAGAGAGAGATGTTTTAAGTGCTTTTTCTTGCAACATTCAAGGTGGTTGATCAAATCCGGCCGATGTAAAAATCTTATCATGGATGAACAAAACGTTCAATGCGAATGGTTGATTTGAATTTCAAGGACTTTTTAAGCACCTTGTTAAAAGATTTGCTGTTTTCAAGGAATTCCAGGCCTTGACTTTAAACAAAAAACGTATCAAGCACTTTAAGCACTTCAAGGACCTTGTGAAAACCCTGCCTACCGTGCCTGCTGGCTGGGAAGACAGGAGCACATGACCACAGCACCATTCAAGACGGCACTAGTCAAACGGTTGGAACACGGCATTTAGGAAAGGCTTTTATGCAGGGTTTCTGCAGGGTCCTAAAGTCTTAAATTTAATCAGAATGTTAAGCCTTAAAAAGTATTTTAAAAAGTCTTAAATATATATATACATACAGAACCTAGAGGTGTGAGAGCTCACCTTCACACTTGTGTTTCTTCAGATTGTTAGACTGGCTGAAATTCCTCCCACACTGTTGGCAGTGGTAGGGCTTCTCTCCCCTGTGGAACCGCTGGTGTCTCTTGAAGTTAGATAACACACTGAAGCCCCTCCCACACTGCTCACACTGGTGGGGCTTCTCTCCTGTGTGGGTCAGCATGTGGACCTTCAGGCTACCTGACTCACTGAAGCCCCTCCCACACTGTTTACACTGGTGGGGCTTCTCTCCACTGTGGGTCCTCTGGTGTGTCGTCAGGTGACCTACTTGACTGAAGCCCCTCCCACACTCTTCACACTGGTAAGGCTTCTCTCCAGTGTGGGTCATCTGGTGTTTCTTCAGGTGACCTACTTGACTGAAGCCCCTCCCACACTCTTCACACTGGTAAGGCTTCTCTCCAGTGTGGGTCAGCTGGAGCAGAAAACAAAGAGGGGTCAGATTAATAGGAGCAGAAAACAAGGAGGGGTCAGACTGCTAGGAGCAGAAAACAAGGAGGGTTCAGACTGCTCGGAGCAGAAGACTATGTCTCCTGGTCACTACTAGGGGTAGAGTGGGTAACATCTTAAAACTACAGGAAAGAAATAGCTCTCTGAAAGAGACTAGTAGACACACAGAGTAAAAGTAGCCAGCTGACAGTGTTCCATGTAGAGAAACAAAGCCACAGATGATGGACCTGGACCAGATAACTGCATGGTGATTATGATCAGAATATTTCAGATATTGTCAAGTAAGCTGAAAATGTTGTTATACTGGTAAACTACTCAGATTCCTAGTCATGGTTGTATTGTATTGTCCTATGTTGTAAACCCCACATACCCGGTGCTCCAAACAGGATGAAACAAACACTTTAAATTAATTGCAGATTCTATTTGACTAATGACCTTCTTTCATTTAATTACCTCGCAGGGGGGCGGGGCAGACAGGGTCCCAAAGGAAGTGCCTGGTTGAGAGGCTGTGGAGGGGAGGAGCCTCTCTGGGCGGATCTGTCCACTTCTCAGCAGCTGGAAGTACAGATCATTATGAATCCTCTTCATGTGCTTGTGGAGGAAGATCTCAGAGGTGTAGCAGTACTGGCACTCAGGACATGGAAACACTGGAGACTGGGTCTTCACTCCTGAGAGAGAGCGAGAGAGAGAGAGAGAGAGAGAGAGAGAGAGAGAGAGAGAGAGAGAGAGAGAGAGAGAGAGAGAGGGAGGGAAAGGGAGATGGACAGAGAAAGAAAGCAGATTAGGAGCGAAGTCAGATGAGTAATGGAAATGATGTGTAATGAATCAATACAACTACGACAGATAGGAGAATTTTTGTTGGTGGGGTCTATATTATTCCAGACTGGCAAAGGAACCATGTAATTTACAGATCTGATGTGTTACACCCCAAATCAGATGAATAGACATAAGGATATGTACATGCACACATACAGACAGACAGATTACCTTTAGTAGAACTCTTATTGTCCCAAAGTTCATCGAAGATGATGCCCAGATGTGCGGCGTATTCATCTCCATACCAGACCAGCAGCTCCTCTCCTGAAGTGACAGAACAGCAACAACGGTAGAGAATCTGTCCATGGTGCTGAAACGCTACTAGGTTCTGTTCCTCCTCGTTACGGGCACAGTTCACATACCTGAGAGAGAGACAGAGAGACAGAGAGAGAGAGAGATACAGACAGAGAGAAAGAGAGAAAGAGAGACAGAGACAGAGAGAGGAGAGAGACAGAGAGAGAAAGACAGAGACACAGAGAGAGAGAGAGAGAGAGAGAGAGAGAGAGAGAGAGAGAGAGAGAGAGACAGACAGACAGAGAGAGAGACAGCGACAGAGACAGAGACAGAGAGAGAGAGAGAGAGAGAGAGAGAGAGATTACTGCTACTACTGTAATTGATAGTCTCAGTCTGTACCTTTTAAACCACCGTAGAGTTTCCTACCTCATCCAGTTTGAATGGGTCTTTCTTTTGGCATCGATGTAGTCGTCACTCTTTTTGTCCTTGTATATCTGATAGAGAGACAAGACGTTCAACACATTTCACACAGACATCATTCCATAACAGACTCCATACAAAAGAGCACTTGGTTCATCTCATGTTGCCAATGATGTGTCAACCTTTGATGAGGGTGGGGGGATCAAGCACTTTCAGACACATTCTTTCCAAAGACTGTTCCTGACACACACAGAGCTGCCATGGTTACAGCATTACCGCAGTAATCACGTCACGCACGCATCCCTGCTGTGTTTTCTTCTGTTCATTAGGCCTATTTTTTTAGATTTTTTTTTACTTTCTTTCCCCTCCCTCCTTTTTCTGTTTTTCTCCCATCCCAATGTTAGTTGTTATGCCAATTCCCAATCCCCTACCTGGTCGTTGCATGCTTTGCCCCTACCGTCGGTCTGGGAGGGCGGAGACTATCGCATGCTTCCTCTGACACATGTGTAGCCAATCCCCACTTATTTTCACCCGGCAGCGCGCGGACTCTCACTGGGGAGTGTAACGTGTGGAAGGATCACACTACCTCTCCCAGATCCTTCCCTTGCTGTGCAGGCGCCCCGACCGAACTGTAGGAGTCGCTGTTTTACAACGACCAGGACCCACCCTCGCCGGCTTCCCACCCGCTGACACTGCCAATTGTGTCAGTATGGACGGTCGACCAAGCTGGAGGCACCACAGCTGGATTAGATCCCACTGTCTCTGTGGTGGTAGACAGGCGCTTAGTCCGCTGCGCTACCCGGCCGCACTTTTAGGCCTATTGTTTATGTTCCAATTGTTGTGTTATGTGATCTGAAATAAATGCAATGCTATTTTGTAAATAATAATAATAATTATAATTGTGTAGCCTATTTTCTTCACACCATGTGTTCGAAAGTCTTCACTCATCTGCACAGTTAACGTTCTGATCGGAGAACGTGCACCCAGAACGTGCTTTGCAACTACGAGAGTCAGTTCATATGTGTGTTTTCACTGTAAATGGAGGTGAAAAGCCATCATTCTGAGCTATGCTTCAGGGATAAAGAGGTATGTGGGTCTTTTTTATGGCGGTTACCACAACAGTTTGAATTGCTTCACTAATTGTGCAGCAAGGACAAAAATCATTACCGCGGCAGCTCTACACACACAGACTCACTCACTCACTCACTCACTCACTCACTCACTCACTCACTCACTCACTCACTCACTCACTCACTCACTCACTCACTCACTCACTCACTCACTCACTCACTCACTCACTCACTCACTCACTCACTCACTCACTCACTCACTCACTCACTCACTCACTCACTCACTCACTCACTCACTCACTCACTCCCTCCCTCCCTCCCTCCCTCCCTCCCTCCCTCCCTCCCTCCCTCCCTCCCTCCCTCCCTCCTTCTCCCTCCCTCCCTCCCTCCCTCCCTCCCTCCCTCCCTCCCTCCCTCCCTCCCTCCCTCCCTCCCTACTGACCATCCAGGAGTAGCCACTCTTGGCAGCCTCCTCCTCCTCTGACTTGTCCCCTTCATATGGCCCAAAGTGCGTTCCTACAGGAAGCTCTGTCTTGCCACAGTAGAACACTCCAAGACCCGCCTCTGGTATGACAGACTTCTTCAACTGGACAGACACAGACAGGAAGATAGACCAACAGACAGGTGGCTCTAAAATGGAATTTATCATTGTTCAGATAGGTTGAGATAAAAAAGACAGACCTTTATTTTAGATCTCGGGAAATCATTAACACTTTGATCGCCGGGGTTAAATTCATAATTTACCATCCCTCGCCAGCCCTATTTAACATGGAGAAGTTCCCCTTCTTTGCAGGGCTATAACTTTTTAAATTGTATTGCTAAATTGACATTACTATGGCCCATTCAACATCCTATATGTATTGTTCAGGGTGTAGCAACGTTATACTTTTTCATTCACATATTCATACTAAAATACGGTCTAAAGTATAAGTATGTTTTTATCGTTTTCTGCAGCTTTCTCCAGAACTTGATTTATAGCCCCAAATGCATTATATTGATGATGAAATACAGTTTGATAGGAATCTGTGCGAGATAAAAAATTTCAACTGGACGTGCTTCTAGGAGTTACTACGTATGATCTGATGATGACCGGATGGGCGGGGGGTCGTTTATAATTCCGTGGCCAACGTTATATCATTCATCTAGTGTGGGTGATATGATCATTAGAGCAGTTAGTAAAGAATACGTTGAAAAATAACGCTGGATCTTACCGTATCTTCCTCGCGCCGTTGGACGATGAGCGTGGAACTGAAATATTCCTATTATGGGATGTAGAAATATCCGATCCATTTCCAGGTTGTATAATAGTATATACGTCCAAATCATGTTGTTTATCGATTTATTTGAAATTGATCGATATCCAGTGTGTCAAGATGGAGTCTCGCTAACGATAGCGAGTGCCCGGACGAAATATGGGTGAGCACCACTTCATCCGCATCACTTCCTGTTTGGGCGATCGGCCGATCGGCCACCAGGTGGCGCTCTTGAACCGTTGGAGAGTTGAGAGGGGCTCACCAGTACATATAATGTCTCCGGGGGAGAAATATGATTTCGATCACAGATTTTTGAAATATTGATATCAAAGACGCTGTCCAGCGTCTTCGGCAGAATAAGCATGGCGGGGAAAGACGCTGCCCAGCGTCTTCGGCGATTAAAGTGTTAAAAAAGGTACAAAAACATTAAATAAAGAAAATTATTCAACATTGACTTCATACATAGATAAATTGTATGCAATGATAAACAATGTCGGTGGGTGAGTCAAGTGTTTTGGTCAGTAACATGGGTCTCCAAGTCCCTCCACGCTGCAGTAAGCACAAAATAAATGTTCTGGTATCCCATTCTCACTTTATCCAACCAGGAGAGAGAACTCCACACTGCAAAAATGGTCTGACAAAAATAAGAAATAAAAACAAGTAAAAGAAAAATATCTAGGGTTCTCTCTCCTGATTGGATAAAGTGGGAAGGGATACCAGAAAATGTAGTTTGTGTTTACTGCAAGTTACCTAAAGATAATCTAAAGGAAACAATACCTGGAAGTCTGGAGGTAGAGTTTTCTTGGCTCTGTCTCGCTCTCCTGGAACTACATCCACTTTGGGGTAGAAGACCGGAGGACCGTGGACGTCACACTCGAAAAGGAAGGAGTCCTTACACACATAGCAGTCTACACAGACAGATAGACAGAGAGAACGTAAAGAAGAGACGGAGACATAAGGAGAGAGAGAGATAGTCAGTCAATACATAAATATTAAAGGAAGAGAGCAGATAGAACTAATGCTGTTCAGCTGCTGATATGTTGTGTGTTATGCTGCGTTCAGGTGGAGTCAGACAGACTGATATGTCGTGTGTTACGCTGCGTTCAGGTGGAGTCAGACAGACTGATATGTTGTGTGTTATGCTGCGTTCAGGTGGAGTCAGACAGACTGATATGTTGTGTGTTATGCTGCGTTCAGGTGGAGTCAGACAGACGGTAGACTGATATGTTGTGTGTTAAGCTGCGTTCAGGTGGAGTCAGACAGACTGATATGTTGTGTGTTACGCTGCGTTCAGGTGGAGTCAGACAGACTGATATGTTGTGTGTTACGCTGCGTTCAGGTGGAGTCAGACAGACTGATATGTTGTGTGTTACGCTGCGTTCAGGTGGAGTCAGACAGACGGATATGTTGTGTGTTATGCTGCGTTCAGGTGGAGTCAGACAGACTGATATGTTGTGTGTTATGCTGCGTTCAAGTGGAGTCAGACAGACTGATATGTTGTGTGTTATGCTGCGTTCAGGTGGAGTCAGACAGACTGATATGTTGTGTGTTATGCTGCGTTCAGGTGGAGTCAGACAGACGGTAGACTGATATGTTGTGTGTTACGCTGCGTTCAGGTGGAGTCAGACAGACTGATATGTTGTGTGTTACGCTGCGTTCAGGTGGAGTCAGACAGACTGATATGTTGTGTGTTACGCTGCGTTCAGGTGGAGTCAGACAGACTGATATGTTGTGTGTTACGCTGCGTTCAGGTGGAGTCAGACAGACTGATATGTTGTGTGTTATGCTGCGTTCAGGTGGAGTCAGACAGACTGATATGTTGTGTGTTATGCTGCGTTCAGGTGGAGTCAGACAGACGGTAGACTGATATGTTGTGTGTTAAGCTGCGTTCAGGTGGAGTCAGACAGACTGATATGTTGTGTGTTACGCTGCGTTCAGGTGGAGTCAGACAGACTGATATGTTGTGTGTTACGCTGCGTTCAGGTGGAGTCAGACAGACTGATATGTTGTGTGTTACGCTGCGTTCAGGTGGAGTCAGACAGACGGATATGTTGTGTGTTATGCTGCGTTCAGGTGGAGTCAGACAGACTGATATGTTGTGTGTTATGCTGCGTTCAAGTGGAGTCAGACAGACTGATATGTTGTGTGTTATGCTGCGTTCAGGTGGAGTCAGACAGACTGATATGTTGTGTGTTATGCTGCGTTCAGGTGGAGTCAGACAGACGGTAGACTGATATGTTGTGTGTTACGCTGCGTTCAGGTGGAGTCAGACAGACTGATATGTTGTGTGTTACGCTGCGTTCAGGTGGAGTCAGACAGACTGATATGTTGTGTGTTACGCTGCGTTCAGGTGGAGTCAGACAGACTGATATGTTGTGTGTTACGCTGCGTTCAGGTGGAGTCAGACAGACTGATAGGTTGTGTGTTACGCTGCGTTCAGGTGGAGTCAGACAGACGGTAGACTGATATGTTGTGTGTTACGCTGCGTTCAGGTGGAGTCAGACAGACTGATATGTTGTGTGTTATGCTGCGTTCAGGTGGAGTCAGACAGACTGATATGTTGTGTGTTATGCTGCGTTCAAGTGGAGTCAGACAGACTGATATGTTGTGTGTTATGCTGCGTTCAGGTGGAGTCAGACAGACGGTAGACTGATATGTTGTGTGTTATGCTGCGTTCAGGTGGAGTCAGACAGACGGTAGACTGATATGTTGTGTGTTACGCTGCGTTCAGGTGGAGTCAGACAGACTGATATGTTGTGTGTTATGCTGCGTTCAGGTGGAGTCAGACAGACGGTAGACTGATATGTTGTGTGTTACGCTGCGTTCAGGTGGAGTCAGACAAACTGATATGTTGTGTGTTACGCTGCGTTCAGGTGGAGTCAGACAGACTGATATGTTGTGTGTTACGCTGCGTTCAGGTGGAGTCAGACAGACGGTAGACGGCAAACCCAACATCGTTTTAGTGGACGAGAGCAAGTCAGTAAAATGAAGTGAGACCGGCAGAGGATACTGGCACTGCATTGCCGTCAAAAGTTAAAATATTTTAACCGTTTGCCATCCTTCACAACAGAATTTATAGCATAATGTACATGCAATGCAGTGTGTTATATCTGGACAATTAGAAGCTAATCATTTTGGTGCAACACCACCTAGATGTAACTATGATCAGAGCTTGAAATCTTGATAAGATTTAGCTAAGAACCCGCCATAAGGTAACCGACTAACAGAGCTGGTCAGAATACCAGGACATATATAGAAAGTGTGTTATGCTATATCATTGAACTAGCTAGCAGATAGCTGTGGCTATGACTAACCATGTTACGCTACATTGTTAAATGCCACTCTTACAAACCATTAATGTTCCTGATGGATATTCCCGGTAAGGAGGATCATAAAGTTGCAATTTAATTTCATGAATGGATAGTTATGTGGCTGGATTATTTGGAAAAAAGAATGCGAAATTAGTAAGGAAAAGGAGCCTGATTGCGAATGTTTTTTTCGTCTTTTATTTCGTTGTACACTACAGTTGTACAACTGTATGTGACAGTTGTGGGGACTGTAACTGGTCGATATTAGCTTATCGTCTTCTCCAGAAAGAGACAAGAAGATAGATACCAGTTTCCTCTCTGTGCGTTCAGTAGAAAGCTATCTGGCTGCATGTTAGCCTAGCTTAGCACAATGAATGGAAGCTGTTAGCCTTCGGGAGAGGTGTTAGTTGGACAATACCTAAGCTAGTAACCGGTCATGTTGTTGTTGTTGTTACTACTGGTACGTTCTTCAGCTCTGCTAAATGAAAGTGATGTCTCCTTTCTCCTCTCCGCCATGTAGCGCCTTCAGGCACACGAGAAAAGTTCAGTGGAAGACAGCTGGGGGCTGGTTTCTTTTCCTCTTCACAATCCAATATACATTTTCACAATTGAATTTGAATGATTATTTTTTTTGAATGATTCTTAATGATTTTAGAATATTTCTGCTAGTGAAGTGAAATATTGATTATCAACTATAGTTAGTTTTTATAGTGTAACATTTGGCTACTTCAAATCATTCAATGTACAAAGAGAGAGATATGTGACAAATAAAACAAAACATGAACTTGAGAGAGAGACGCTATCCCATGCGAGGGCCGATTGCAACAAGAAGGGGTAGAAGAAGCCAGGGAAGTCCTTTGTTTTGACTAGTCTCGGAATCAATGGAAGCGGACGGCCATTTTGGATAATCATGCCGAATTAAACACACGTTACAAAAACCTTTGTAAAACACAAATTTTCCATGGGATTGTATAAACTCTATTTCCTCTTTGTTGTGCAAAAAAGTTCAGAATGTTTCCTTTCAAAAGAGACTAGACTCATGCATTATGTGCTATAAGTAAAGTATAATAAATTGCTAATTACTTTGGGTATGCAATCGTCAGGCGTATTATGCAAAACTACTACTAGCCCCATTTTTGCCCGATGCAGACGGCACATAAGTAACGTTATATATCGTACTTGGCTTATCGCGTCCCGCTCTTAAGCCTATCGAGATACACCTCATCTCATGTACCTATTGTACTCCATCACGAATAAAAAACACGTACACCCACACCTGCCGGGTCCCGCCTCTATGGAGGCGCAGCCTATAAGACAGTAGCCATGGTCACCAATACACTCTTCCTCTATTTTCGTTCCATCATAACGCATGCAGTGCACCTTATGTTAACTAATGTTATGAAAAGATTAGGGAAATTGCGTAATGTTGAAAGCTTACCGGAGGTTTGCTTACCCCTGGCATCTTCGAGGCATGTTTCAGCGACACGTCGGGCCTGTGCTGATGTTTCCTCGTCTGACGGCGGCAGACCAAGGGGCAGCGTACAAGGTTTGGCTATCGAGCCGGCTTGTACAAAGGTAGGGCCTGTGTCATTAGGCATCAATGTTGGTATTGGTAATGCTGTGGAGTATGTTTCGGCGCCAGGGCCGGGGTGGCTTGGTGATCGTTCCACTGCAGTGGACGTTTTCCTGGCAATCCTGGAGCACGCTGCTAATGCTAATGCTACTAATGCTACTACTGCTAATGCTAACGTTGATGCTGAAATGGGTCGTTGTTCTAATAATCCCCGCCGCGGGACGTTGCCGCTTTTCCCTCCTCTTGCCAGCTTCATTGATGAAGGT
This sequence comes from Notolepis coatsorum, assembly GCF_963971535.1. Lineage (NCBI taxonomy): Eukaryota > Metazoa > Chordata > Actinopteri > Aulopiformes > Paralepididae > Notolepis > Notolepis coatsorum. Next base: position 14,096,659 of record NC_140180.1, on the reverse strand, counting down.
CAGTCGGTTGTTAATGTGGGGGGTTTCGCTGAGTCCTATTTACCTTTTTTACGGGTAAAGGGGCTAACAACAGGGTGCAGGCCGGGTGTACCGTGGCTACGTAGCCAGGTAGCTTTGTTCCTGTGCCCCGGCGGGGATGAACGATGTCCCACCCGGCCGATGCTTGACAGCGAATCGGCTCGGAGGGTGGCAGTATGGACGGATGAGTGTTATACTGCTGCAGGATGGTATTTAGCGGCGGCCAGTGTTATGGCTCAGCTGGCTAGTTTCCTATCCACATTGGCGTCGGGTAGTAGGACTATGGGTCCAGCCGACATTGTAAACATGTTGCATGTTTGTGGTGTTATAGAGATCTTGACTCAGTCGCAAGCTATAACTGCGGGGAGGATTAGGATGCTATCAACGTTTGGAGCAATCTCCTCTTGGGGAAGAGGATAGGTTTTCTCTCCTCACGACTCCTTTTTCCACAGAGTCTTTTTGGTCATTCTGTGGAGGCGCAGGCGGTTGTTTATCTGGGTCCTACACCGCCTCACGCTGTGCAGCCAGAGGTGGGAGCATGGTCTCGTCAACGACTGTGGCGAGATCCTCGACAGGCGGCCATGTTTCCCCCGCCAGTGGTGCCCTGGGCGAAGAGGGATCGGCCATTTTGGGTGAATTCGAGTTTGGTAAAACAAGCCGTCGTCACTTTGCTGCGAGCAGCCCGCTCCCCGTTCAATCCTCTCTCTGTTACCCACGGAAGCGGGGCTCTGATTGTTCTCCTTTGGCTGCGGGCCGCGAACCTTCCTTGAAGCGCATGCGGCCCCATTCTTCACTTCTCATGGGGACAGGGGCTGACACCCAGTTGATGGCTGAGCCTGGGTCTGTCCGTGAGAATGTTCTGTCGCGTGGTTCCTGCACCACACGTTGTGTGATGAATGAGCCTGGTGTTACAGCTGCCACTAGCTACGGTGGTCAGCAGGGGGACTCGAGACCTCTTCTGTTGAATGTACAGCAAGGGTTACCCCGGCCTCGCCTTCGCCAGGCGGGGTATCGCGCTGATGCCTCCCACTCCCGTCACAGCGGCAGTGGTCTGCAAAGAAGAGGCGAGCGTGATTTGGGTGGTAGCAATATCACTGCAGGGCTTTGGCGTGTAGGAGCCCATGGGGTCCTCATGCCTTGCGTGTCTAGCTGCGGAACAACTCCTCAGCATGCGCTAGAGGGGTGTTCAGGGGGGGGGGTGTGTGTCAACCAGTTTGATGACAGCTTCTCCCGTATCAAACCGGCCCTTTCTGTCAGGGTCCCCCCTTGGGTGCGTCGCACAGCGGGAGGGACCGGGCCAACTATCTACTGTTCCTTGCGGTCCAGCGTCAGTTGACGGCGGGTGCGCTGTGGGATTATTTTCACATATGGCGACAAGAATGCCGTTTGGTGGGGTGGATAGAGAGAACGTTGAGGGAGGGGCTTGTTTTGCAGTTCGCACAACCCCACCCTCCGTTCTCAGGTTTGGTGTCGACCCTATTGTCAGGGTCAGACGCAGTGACAGCCCTGGCCGACGAGATCCAATCTCTGTTGGCGAAGCAGGCCGTCGTTGTGGTTCCGAGAGATGACGCGATGTCAGGCGTCTACTCCCGTTATTTTCGGGTACCCAAGAAAACAGGGGGGGTCAGACCTATACTGGATCTGTCCGCGTTCAATCGGTTGATTGTAGCGAGACCGTTCAGAATGTTGACCGTCAAACTCCTTCTGCTTGCTGTCAGAAGGGGAGACTGGTTCACCTCCATAGACCTGAAGGATGCGTATTTTCACATCCCGATTTTCCCTCCTCACAGGAAGTTCCTACGGTTCCTGTTTCAGGGCGTAGCGTACGAGTACCAGAGGTTGCCGTTCGGCTATTCTCTGGCTCCCCGCACATTCACCAAGTGCGTGGCGACTGCGCTGGAGCCTTTACGTTGTCGGGGGATACGAGTTCTATTCTATCTCGACGACATTCTACTCCTCAGTCGTTCGGAGGAGGTTGCCAGGTCTCATACCAGGCTGGTGGTGTAATTCCTCACCAGGCTGGGTTTTACTGTGAATTGGAAGAAGAGTACGCCTCTTCCCAGTCAACAGGTGGAGTACTTGGGCTTGACGTTTAGGTCGAGGCCCATGATTGTAACCCTCTCGGAGCAGCGCCGGGTGTCTATCCGTCACGCGCTCTGGGGTTTCCGTCTGGGAGGGACGGTCACGGCGCTGCAAGTGATGCGTCTGCTCGGCATGATGGCATCTGCTCACGCGGTGGTTCCTCTTGGCCTCCTCTTCATGAGGAGGATACAGAGGTGGTTTTTCTCTATGAGAATAGATCTGGTGAGGGACAAATGGAAACGGTTGACGGTTCCTTTGTCGAAATGGGGAGATCTCGCCCACTGGAGGAGGCTGGGTATCCTCACCATTGGGGTCCCCATGGGCAGCAGGCGCTCACATGTCACGGTCTTCACCGACGCCTCTCTCACGGGTTGGGGAGGGACGTGTCGGACCCACGCAGTGGGGGGCAGCTGGACGGAGGTTCATGCTGGCCCATCTACCCCGCACATCAATGTGTTGGAATTGAAGGCGGTCCTCCTGGTCCACAAACGGTTCGACCACCTGGTGATAGGCGAGCACGTTTTGGTCAGGACAGACAGTATGACGGCAGCGGCATATATCAACAGGCAGGGTGGAACTCGTTCTATCCGCCTGCTCCGGGCGGCGGTCGAACTTTGGCTGTGGGCATCCCGCAGGCTGCGCAGTCTGAGGGCGCTCTACATTCCTGGTACAGAGAATATGGGCGCGGATATGATGTCTCGGGCGGTCCTCATTACGACGAGTGGGAACTCCGCCCCGACATAGTCAGACAGATCTGGGATCGGTTCGGGGAGGCCTCGGTAGATCTGTTTGCGTGCCGACGCTCTCACAAGTGCCCCTTGTGGTTCTCGGTCAGTCGAGCAGATCATCCCCCCTTGGGGGTGGATGCCTTCTCGACCTTTCCAAGGCCGCCCGGTCTTCTGTACGCCTTTCCTCCTGTACAGCTGTTGGGTCAGCTGTTGGAGCGGATACGGAGGGAGCGCAGGACGGTGATCCTGGTCGCGCCGGACCGGGGCACGGCAGTGTGGTTCCCGGTCTTGATCCAGCTTCTGGTTGCTCCTCCTTGGGTCATTCCTTGGTCGGCGACGGCCCTCTCACAGCACAACGGGTCACTGTTCCAGGACCCGATGTTGGGCCAACAACTGTTGGTGTGGCTGGTGGGAGGGTGAGTCTGGAGAGGATGGACCCTTCTGTGGTTGATACCATCCGGAATGCACATGCTCCCTCCACTGTCGCGCTTTACGCTGGCAGATGGCGTATGTTCCAAGAGTGGTGTAAGGCGGGGGGCCGGGACCCAGTCTCCTGCCCCCTGGATGCTGTCCTGAGTTATCTCCAGTCTATATCCTCCTATCATGAGGGAATTGAGGGGGATGTCTTGTTCAGCCACCCTCTTGTGAAGCGTTTCCTGCTTGGCGCTCGACGCGTTACGCTGGTGCAACGCTCTTTGGCTCCGACTTGGGATCTTCAATTGGTCCTCGGTCGGTTGTCCTTGGCCCCGTTTGAGCCGCTCGAGCAGGCGCCGTTGGAACAGCTGTCTTTCAAGACCGCGTTCCTGCTGGCTATCACTTCCGCTGAACGCGTGAGTGAGCTCTGTGCTCTTTCGGTACGTCCAGAGTGCCTGTCTTTTCGGGCCGATTGCGGTGCCACTCTGCGACCTAATCCTGCTTTCATGCCTAAGAATATCCGAAGTTCCTTCCGCTCCCGGGATATTGTGGTTCAGGCGTTTCGTCCTCCTCCTCACACTAGTGAGTTAGATGCGGGCCTTCACCTGTCATGTCCGGTCCGTGCTTTGGGAATTTACTTCAGCCGTACTCAGGACCTCAGGGTTACCGATCAGCTTTTTGTCTGTCACGGTGGTTCTCATGCCGGTAAGGCACTGTCGAAACAGCACCTGTCCCATTGGTTGTGCGAGGGCATTGCCCTCTGCTACACGTTGGCTGGGCAGGATCCCCCTGGGGGCATCAGGGCGCACTCCACTCGTGGGGTGGCTGCCTCTGCCGCTCTCCTGGGTGGGGCCTCGGTGGAGGACATCTGTGCTGCGGCTTCATGGTCCTCCCCGGGCCCCTTTGTAAGGTTTTACCTCATGGACATGACCGGGGGTTCTGTCTCCCAGGCGGTTCTGGGGTCTGTGGCCTTTCCTGCTTCCCGTCCTTTGGTAGGGTAGCAGGAGTGTGTGGGTATGGGCCACAGTGTGTAGGTCACACGTGGTTCCGCCTGTGCTGTGTGTTCAAGGGGTTCTAGTTCCCTCTTGCTCGCACTCAGGTGGAGTTGACTGCGCCCCCCCTTCATTAAGAAGGGTGGGGTGACGGGGCTCCCCGAACCCCTTGATGTGGGCTTACGGGTCCTCAGGGGGTGCATCTGTCGGGCCTCGCGTCCGCTCTAACCCATATCTCGATAGGCTTAAGAGCGGGACGCGATAAGCCAAGTACGATATATAACGGTAGGTTATGTATATAACCTAGTTATATGAGTACTGGCTGAGCGTCCCGCTCTTAAGCGGCCCTGAGTCCCCTTGTGGGGTCTTTTACTGGAACGGGATTTTGGCGAGGACCCGGCAGGTGTGGGTGTACATGTTTTTTATTCGTGATGGAGTACAATAGGTACATGAGATGAGGTGTATCTCGATAGGCTTAAGAGCGAGACGCTCAGCCAGTACTCATATAACTAGGTTATATACATAACCTACCGATATGATGTGTCGTCATCAATATGCAAATCAAGGTAATTTAATGGTCGACATTGTGGACTCATCATTGCAGCCCTAGTCTATATGTGAGAGGTTTATCTCTCTGCCTAGAAACTACAAATAGCTCAAAATAAGGCTGCCAGACTAGCTCTCCACTGTTCAAAGCGCACTAACATTGGAGTTATGCACAGAAATGTATCATGGCTTCCGGTTGAGAAACGTCTGCAATCCCGTCTCATTACTTTTCTCAGAAATGTTCAAGTTGTCAAAAAACCACAGTATTTTTATGATCATTTAGTTTACATAAGAGAAGAACATGACCATATGACCAGACAAGCTACGTCAGGCCATCTACTGGCACCTAAATCCAGAACAAATATACTCAAATCTTCTGTGACTTACAGACCTATCATGGAATGGAACTCATTGCCAAGCTACTTCGCTGAAATAGAATCCCAAACCACTTTCAAGAAAAAAATGTAAATACCATCTACTAACGAGCATGCACTGAAGCCTTATGGCATAGCAGTGAAAACCAATTGACTGTTAATTGTATTTATGTTGATGGCAGTGAGTGCTGCTCAGGAAGCACTATTTATTTGATTTTAATTATTTGATTTGAATACTTTATACTAATAAGTATCTTGTACAATATCATCCTTAACTGAGGATGAGATTGTTAATGATGTTGATAATGATGTAATTGATGATGTAATTGATGTTGATAATGATGTGTGTATTGAATATTGTTGTATTGTTGTAAGTGCCGGACCCCAGGAAGAATAGCTTTTGTCAAGTGCAAAAGCTAATGGGGATCCTAAATAAACATAAACATAGTCTCTATATGTGAGAGGTCTATCTCTCTGCCTAGTCTATATATGTGAGAGGTCTATCTCTCTGCCTAGTCTATATATGTGAGAGGTCTATCTCTCTGCCTAGTCTATATATGTGAGAGGTCTATCTCTCTGCCTAGTCTATATATGTGAGAGGTCTATCTCTCTACCTAATCTATATATGTGAGAGGCAGTGATGGGAGTAACGGCGTTATAAAGAACGGCGTTACTAACGGCGTTAGTTTTTTCAATAACGAGTAATCTAACGGATTACTCTTGCAATCTTAATAACGCTAATAACGCTGTTACCGTTACTGCCAAAAAATGCGGCGCGTTACTGTCTATGATTGAATCTTTTTTTTTTCATCAGAAAGATCTCTGCGCCGAGAGGCATTCTGTCCTTCTCAGTCAACCTCAGCGCGATTGGGGTAAGCCAATCAAAGGTAGAGGTGGGCGGGTGCCTCCAGAGTCTGACACACAGCGACAACACAAGCGACTCAGTCAGCGTGAGACCGCGGTCCGTGTAGTGTACGTTTTGATAGTTTGTTTGGCGGCAAAATAATCCAAAACGAATCAAACGAACAACACAAGCGAGCAGTCAATGACAGACCGCGGGCCCATGAGCGTTTTTTGTTCACTCTTGTGTTAGTTGTGTGTTGCACTGCAGTAGTGGATGCTCTACTCTGCTGACATAGTGTTGCACTTCCTGGTTTAATAGCACAGTCTTCAGGTGCTCAGACTCAGAGATATATATATCTGTATGTCATGCATGTCTTAAATGTCATGATTAGATTTGTTTACAGTAGATGATTAGATTAGATTCTTATATCTGTATGTTGTGTATGTCATGAATTGAAAATGGGGGACCCTGATGTAAACAAGACAAAAGTCTTTCTCTGGTCTGCATCCTCTTAACAATTGTGTGTATTGAGCTGTACTGTACTGTACCCTTTCTGCAATCTGTTAATTAAAATGTTCAATCAATCAGTATATATTTGTTATTTATTTTTGGTATAGTGCTTAACAAGCATAATTTAATGTTGCCCAGTTGTGGCCTGTTGAGGGGCAATACATATCAAAAGTTCCAAAACATCTATTGTGTGTGTATTTGTATGATCCACTTATATAAACATAGTAATTATAATATCTACATACATGGCATTTGATTGGAAGCTAGTCTCACTTTGTCCCACAGCAACATTAAAATAGTTTAGATTTGTGTATGTTGTTTATGTAAAAAAAATTACTTGAAAGTAACGCAATAGTTACTTTCTGAAGTAACTAGTTACTTTTATAATTTGTAACCGAGTAAGTAATTTAGTTACTTTTTGGAAGAAGTAACTAGTAACTGTAACTAGTTACTTTTTAAAAGTAACTTGCCCAACACTGGTGAGAGGTCTATCTCTGTCGTTTCGATGACATTTTGATAACATTCTAGGCTGATGGCGAGCGGAATGAAACAATACACGTCTTCTAGTTTTTATATAGTTTGATACTGAAACCCTGTTAAACGTGCTCCTGTCTGTCTTGACCAGGACACTCTTGAAATATTTTTAATCTCAATGTTAAACAAATAAAATATACTAGGTTATACTTACAATAAAAATGATCGTCATCAGGAACCTGTTCTTCGTAACCGACCCTAGGCAGGTTTCTCAAGTTCCTCCCTCTGATATAAACCTTATCCTCCTCTCTCTGTGGAAGCCCTGGTATGATGGGTGTAGATGGCTCACCTCTCTGGTGCAAGAGAGAGAGAGAGAGAGAGAGAGAGAGAGAGAGAGAGAGAGAGAGAGAGAGAGAGAGAGAGAGAGAGAGAGAGAGAGAGAGAGAGAGAGAGAGAGAGAGAGAGAGAGAGAGAGAGAGAGAGAGAGAGAGAGGGGGAGAGACAGAGAGATAGTCTGTTAAATCAGGAGATTATAACGACATCTCATAATTCTGACTGAATTCGGTCGTTAAATAATCGTAAAGAGTAGGGAGTTCCCCGACGTTCCTGGCCAAATTCCCTATCAGGTCTCTGACATCAAGGCCACCTAATCATCCCTTCCCCTTAATTGGCTGATATCAATCCCTGTCTCCTGAGCCGTTCAGCCATTGTGTAGTGTGATGTGTGCCGGGTGCCAGTGTATGGTAGCCATTGAGCCTGCGTAGCCCAAGGTTGGGTGCTACCAGTGGTGCTGAAGGAAGCAATTTCCCTAACCCTACGTTGTAAAGCGTTTTGAATATGAGAAAAGCGCTATATAAATGTAATGAATTATAATTATTATAATTAGATCTTATATTAAAGGGATAGGTCTGATTTTTGGAAACCTAGCCCTATGTCTTACCAATGAAGATTAGGGCTGGGCGATGTGGCCCAAGTTTCATATCACCATATTTTTCTGTTTTGATGGTATAACAGTATTTGGCGGCATTTAGTTTTCCAGTAGAAATTTGGCTGAGATATGACATATTGTTTATGTTGTTATTGTAATACACTTGTCCTGGCGCTATTTAATTCAAAATGGTCTATTTGTTGTCTATTAGCATTATAAGACAGAGTCAATGCAGACCTGAGTAGCAGAATGTGGAGCTACATCCCCTCTGGCTGACCTCTTGACAGGGGCTCTCATCACTGAAGGACCTGTTAGGAATCATATCATATTGTAGCATATATCATATCATACTACATCATATATCATACATATCATATTGTAGCATATATCATATCATACTACATCATATCACATAGTATATATCATAGCATATAACATATCACAATAGGGCTGCAACGATGAGTCAACATCGTCGATGTCAACCATGACATTTCATCAATTTGCATATTCACGACCGACGCATCGTAGTTACTTATATGCCGTCTTTGCAGTGGTTCAAAGTCATAACATGCACAATTAACATGTCATCTAACGAGTAAATAAATAAATTAAACCAGTTAGTGATTCTGCTAGGATTCCAGTGTTTCACTATAATATAAATAACTTAAACCAGTTAGTGATTCTGCTAGGATTGCAGTGTTTCACTATAATATAAATAACTTAAACCAGTTAGTGATTCTGCTAGGATTCCAGTGTTTCACTATAATATAAATAACTTAAACCAGTTAGTGATTCTGCTAGGATTCCAGTGTTTCATTATAATATAAATAACTTAAACCAGTTAGTGATTCTGCTAGGATTCCAGTGTTTCACTATAATATAAATAACTTAAACCAGGTAGTGATTCTGCTAGGATTCCAGTGTTTCACTATAATATATATAACTTAAACCAGTTAGTGATTCTGCTAGGATTCCAGTGTTTCACTATAATATAAATAACTTAAACCAGTTAGTGATTCTGCTAGGATTCCAGTGTTTCACTATAATATAAATAACTTAAACCAGTTAGTGATTCTGCTAGGATTCTTTGAGGTCACAGACTGGCAGGCACTCTGTGAGCCCCACGGAGAGGACATTGATGGGCTCACAGAGTGCATCACAGACTACATCAACTTTTGTGTGGACTCCAATGTTCCATCTAGGATTGTTACCTGCTACCCTAATAACAAGCCATGAGTCACTAAGGACATCAAAGCCCTACTGAACGAGAAGAAGAGGGCCTTCAACGCAGGCAACAGGGAGGTCAAAAGAGTTCAGGGGCGTCTGAGAATCAACCTCAGAGAGGGCAAAGACAAATACAGGAGGAAGTTGGAAGGTCAGCTGGAGAACAATAACATCAAACAAGTGTGGACTGGAATGCAGACCATAACCGGCATTAAACCGGCAGGGGGAAGGGGAGTGGATGGAGATGTGGACCGGGCTAATGAGCGAAACCTGTTTTACAATAGGTTTGATACTGCGGCCCCGGCCAGTCTGGCCCCCCTCCCCCTCCCCCGACACTACTCCAGTTGCCCAGCCCTTCAACTCGAGCAACCCCCTCCCTCCCCCCAACTGCCCATGCCCTCATCTCTGGTGCAGCCTGTCTGCCCCCCGCGGCTTGAAGACCCGCTCCTCCCCCCAACACCTGAGACCCCCACAGTATGGCTCTCTGCAAACCAGGTGAGTACACAGCTGAGCAAGTTACAGGCAGGCAAGGCTGCAGGTCCTGATGGGGTGAGCCCAAAGGTACTCAAAACCTGTGCCTCTCAGCTGTGTGATGTGCTCCAGCTCATATTCAACATGAGCCTGAGGCTGCAGAGAGTCCCGACACTGTGGAAAACCTCCTGTGTGGTCCCTGTCCCTAAGTGCCCGCGTCCCAGCACGTCCAAGGACTACAGGCCGGTGGCTCTAACCTCTCACATAATGAAGACCATGGAGAGGTTAGTCCTGGAGCAACTCCGCCCGGTGACCAAACCCCACCTAGACCCACTCCAGTTCGCCTACCAGCCCCGACTGGGGGTAGAGGATGCTGTCATCTACCTACTGAACCGAGCCTACACTCACCTAGACAAGCCGGGGAGCACTGTGAGAGTCATGTTCTTTGACTTATCCAGTGCTTTTGATACCATAAGGCCTGGGCTACTGGGTGAGAAGTTGGAGGCAATGCAAGTAGAGGCCCCCCTGGTGTCCTGGGTTGTGGACTATCTGACGGGCAGACCACAGTACGTGCGCCTACAGAGCTGTGTGTCAGACAGACTGGTGAGCAGCACCGGGGCCCCGCAGGGGACAGTCCTCAGTCCTGCCACCTTCAGAAGTTTTCTGATGACTCTGCCATAGTGGGATGTATAAAGGACGGTGACGAGAGGGAATACCGGGAACTGGTAGTGGACTTCGTCACATGGTGCGATAAAAACCACCTGCAGCTAAATGTGGCAAAGACCAAGGAACTGGTTGTGGAGCTGGGGAGGAGGAGGAGTGCACCTGTGACCCCTGTTTCCATCAGGGGAGTTGATGTGGACATGGTGGAGGTGTACAAATACCTCGGTGTGCACATCGACAACAAACTGAACGGGTCAAAACATGCAGAGGCACTATACAAGAAGGGCCAGAGCCGACTACTTCCTCAGAAGGCTGAGATCCTTCAATGTCTGTACAAGGATGTTGAGGATGTTCTATGAATCGGTGGTGGCGGGTGCCTTCTTGTATGCTGTGACCTGCTGGGGCAGCGGACTGAGAGCAGTGGACACAACCAGGCTGGATAAGCTGGTCAGGAAGGCCAGCAGCGTGGTTGGGGTGGAGCTGGACTCTCTAGCGAGGGTGGCGGAGAGGAGGAGCCTTGCTAAGCTCCAGGCCATCAGGGAAAACCCCATACACAGACTTGGCTGACAGGAGGAGCATGTTCAGTGCTAGGCTCACACTACCCAAATGCAGCACTGAACGGCACAGGAGTCCTTCATTTCAACAGCCATCAGACTATACAATGCATCACTGTGCCTCACTGCATCACTGAGCACAGAGCGGCAGCTCAATAGTGGCAGAAGGCCGCGACTAGTGGCCTCTAGGCTCCAAAACAGGGGGCAGCGACGGCTGCCAGACATTGACCTTGGATTAATAGGAACCCAAGGAGGACAATACACTACCTGAAGCATACTGCACCTTATGTGACACTGTGAATACTGTGAATATATATTTCATTTAGTTAGATAGTTAAATTATATTGACCAAATTGTTTACACTGCTGTGTTGTTTTTTACTACCTGTACCCCCCCCCTTCCCCGATGCTCAGTATATTTTTACTGTATTTGTTTTTGTATATTTTATTTCACTTTTATTCTATTTTACTCTACTCTTATCCTAGGCAACTTGATTGATTTGTGTTATTCTAATTCGTGACCTGTCCTGTCTAAATGTTTAAATGTTGAGCGATTTGCAGTGTCAAATTTCCCACGGGATAATAAAAGTATTTCTATTCTATTCTATTCATTCCAGTGTTTCACTCACACTTCACCCCCCCCCCTCTCTTTCTCTCTGTACGTTCAATGATTTGAAGTAGCCAAACTTTACACTATAAAAACTAACTGGATAGTTGATGATAATAAATATTTCACTTCATTAGCAGAAATATTCTAAAATCATTAACGGAACGTAGACCAATCTTGGTCACTCTCTTTGTCTGGGAACGCCCAAAACCAAATTCGGTCACGGCCCATTTTGCGCGACATCCAGGCTTTTTTTACTGTCAGCGTTTGGGAATTTCATGTCGACAGGTAGGTGAAGTTAAATTATAGTTATTTTAGAATATATATATCAAATTTCATGAGTATTCATCTATATTTAGTCATCTAAAGACTATTAGATATGAACGTATGTACCAGTAAAAAGTGGGAATTTCTAGAATGTGTTTTGGATGGCGGCAAAGTGGCGCAGTGGGCAAGGCGCTCACCACTAATGCAGGAGATGCTGGGTTCGAGCCCAGCTCTTGGCATTGCTACCAGCTTGGCTGGTTGTTCATACTAACGCAATTGGCAGTGTTAGGGGTGGGAAGCTGGTGGGGTGGGGATCGGCCGTTGTGGACAGCGTCTCCTACAGGTCGGTTGGTGCGCCTGCACAGCAGAATCAGGAAGCGACGGGGGCGGCGTGACCCTCACACACAGACCCTCACCGCTGAGAGATTGGGCTGTGCAGGTGAAAAGATGCGACCGCTGCCTCCTAGTGTACCGGAGGGGACACATGATGCAAGGCTTCGTCCACATTGCAGCCGACCAGTGGCAGGCATGGCCTAACAGCGTTCGAGACAGGGGAGGGTAGAATTGGACAATAAGAAAATTGGGATGGGAGAAAAATAGAAAAATGGGAGAAAAAGTAGAAAAAAAAAAAAAATTTGTTTTGGGCAACGGTGTTTAGCCTATCAACTTAACGTTATACACAACACTTTCTGTTGTCAGTAGATGGCAGCATTGGTTTAAAAGGTGAAAATGTTATGACTACAAAATGACTACAAATGACTACAAATCCCAAGACCTTTAGCACCTAGTTTAAAGGTCAGCACCGGATTAGGAAAACGTGATCTGAACATGCAGCGTTAAACTATTAATGCGACCTGAATATAGTGACAGAGAATGGTCACCTAATTATCTTAACAAAAGTGCACCATTAGCATTATGTTTGTTGTCTAAAGGCGAACATAATGGTACAATTTAAGATTTTAATGTTATCCGCATATAAAGGACAAATAAAACATCGTTCATTTGTAAGAAACCTCAATGAAAACGGCGCAGGGTAAATTATATTCGCTATTGTTATGAAAATGTGATAGAATCCTATAAAAATGGGGACGAATTTGGTCACCGTGACGTTAAGTCTGCTATAAACTGTGTAAATCTACTATATGTAGCAGTCTGGAAAATATGGTATATTATTCAGAACTGCTGACTGGTGTTTTATATCCCTTTTGTACACAAAGACATTCTAACTAGTTTCATTGATATTCACACGAACAATGACACAAGCATCCCCTTCCGAAGAGCACTGGAATATGGATTATAAACGACATTATTGGATCATATTCTACAGTGCTTTTCCCTTGTGACTGGCAGGCGGGACCAGCAGGGGGCAGTAGCAGGCAGAGAGTGTCGGAGGGAGATGGAAGGAGATATATGGAGGAGAGAAACGGAGACGCCCTCTTCGGCTTTGGACTTGGCCGTGAACAATCGCAGCCACGGCGGGCGTGTGCTTTGGAATAGCCCCGTTGAAGAAGTGAAGCTGGAGAGCCCCGTGAGATAGCAACGGGTGATAGGAGGTACTTGCTAGTGGACACGATATCCTAGCAGTACCAGCGATAGTGTGTGAACAATTAGTGCAGAGCCAGGCACTAACAATCGGGTTATAATAGTTACAGTGAGCGGTATAGGTAGCGTGCGGCTAATAATATATCTGAGTTCACAGTAGTCGGGTTATAGCAGTTACTGTGCCGGTATAGTGTGCGAGCCAGATACGGGCGTGGATCTACAAACAGTCTGCCCCGGCCGTCGGCAGCTGTCTTCACCGGCGTTCTGCATCAGCTCTGCACCGGCTGTGAGCAGCCAGCACGGGAGTCGTCCCGTCCAGCAGAGGTCGTCATCGCCCAGCACACACTCTCAGCCAGCACTGCCTCTCTGCCCAGCTCCGCCTGCTAGCACCTGCGACGAGAGCGTTCGACGCCATCTTGCCACCAGGACGGTGGTGGAGCGGCGCGGCCGCCATTTTGGTAGAGTAACATTAGGGCTTCGGTTGCCCAGGATCTATTGCACGTTACACAGTGTGGTGCGGCCTGCGGGCGAAGTTAACGTTGCTAACTACAGACCCCAAACATTACATGCCGGCATTAGCATAGGGCTTTTGTTTGGGTAATTGTGGACCCACACTTTTGGTTTTCTTTCCTTTTCTTTGAGCGTGATAACATGTGTGTTTAATAATATTTTCCCATTCAATTAACCCTTCCCTGTGGGGAAGTTACAGACCTGGTGCATTATAATTAAAGCATTTTGAGGTATTATTCTGGCCGTATAATTAAAGCCTTTTGAGGTATTATACAGGGTGAAGACCCAGACGTGGGTGATGAGTCAAACACAGTGAAGTATATTATCCCTGATATTAACCCAGAGGTGGGTGTATAATATACGTGTTTATGAGGTATTGAGTTACACACAGGAGCTATAGTAGGACTTCAGTCCAGTAGACCACTCCTATTAAATAATTGTAACTGACAGTATAATTAATGTAAAGACTTGAATGGGGTTCTGTGTGCGTGTCCATTCCTGTGCCCAGCATTAACTCTTTTGGTGTGGGTAACGTATATATGATTAACCCCTTCCTACCCAACTCTCCCCTTTTCATTGTAAGGTTTCTAGGGTCATTGAGGGAGGGTACTGCTTGCGGGGGGAACTCAGAGTATTTGATTACAATTCAGTCACGAGGTGTGGGAGGGTCTAAGGAGCAACTGGGAGGAGTGGGAGCGTGTTGGGGAGTACTGCTGACCGCCCTGCGGCATGGAAGGAAGACCAGAGTACCAGACCAGGTTGGTAAATCCCGGGCCCCATCCACTCACACTACCAGCCTCCAGTCGACGCCCCAGGCCCAAAGACGAGGGTGCAGTCAGACAGAGTTCTACTGTGTCCAGCTACCTCCTGACTGCCAGCAACCCTTCCCACGAAGCAGGGATAATCCACCCTGCTACATATAGGCTACTCTTTTTGATTATGCTAATTAGCTTTAACAATGTTATTATGGGTTCTCTCTCCACTCTGTGTTCACCATGCTGTCTCTCCAGACGAGGGCTCCACTCTTCCTCCTCCTCTGAAGACTCAGGTACAGGAAGCATCACCCTGTAGGACTTGTTTCTATCCATGAAGGCTGGAGGTTTAGACTTGAATCCTGAGATAGAAAGACAGACAGAGGGACTGAGGGCTGCAGGAGAGACAGACAGACAGACAGACAGACAGACAGACAGACAGACAGACAGACAGACAGACAGACAGACAGACAGACAGACAGACAGACAGACAGACATACAGACAGACAGACAGACAGACAGACAGACAGACAGACAGACAGACAGACAGACAGACAGACAGACAGAGGCACTGAAGGCTGAAGGAGCAGACAGACTGTAGCCTAAAGTCACATTTAAAGGTCAAAGTGCTGCCGATACTTTGCCAAAGGTGTGTCGTGTGGAGGAGGGATTAGGGTCACGTGGAACAATAAATGATCAAAGCCCCACAACCACCGCTGATAAAGAACCTACACAGTAAAAAAAAAGAATACAGTGTCAATTTTACTCAAACTGAGTAAAATTGTACTCAGTTTGAGTAAAATGTACTCAGTTTGAGTAAAATTTACTCTGCGAAATTTACTGTGTATGTGGATCTAATTTGAGCTTAACCAGAGAAGGTCTATATAATGAGGAGACTGATCACTGTGATAGTTTTAAATGGGGTAATCCACACTAAAGATGGCGGCAACAACAAAACGACTTGCTACAAAACTACAAAACAAGTTATTCACAGAAAATAATCCAATGTTTATGTTTTAATAAATACATTAAAGGCTGCATATAATCTTGTCTAATTGGGGAAGTAAAGATGTTCTATTAAATTGTCCTTTTTGACCAAATTAACCATTAACCTCATAAGGCCTATCCATATTTTCTGAAAATGTGCCTAAAAGTACATACCAAATTAAATGGAAGATTGCTCCACTTCTACAAGGTCCATTTGCATGTTCTTGATATCTAGGGACATCTATGGACCTCAGGGAAGGTATTCCCAGTGTCAGAAATATTCTATAAAATTGTCCTTTTCTGAAAATGTGCCTAAAAGTACATACCAAATTAAATGGAAGATTGCTCCACTTCTACAAGGGCAATTAGCATGTTCTTGATATCTAGGGACATCTATGGACCTCAGGGAAGGTATTCCCAGTGTCAGAAATATTCTATTAAATTGTCCTTTTTGAGCAAATTAACCATTACGTTTTGTAACCCTAATGTATTTGTTGAATTTCTTATTTCTTTGTTATTTAATTTGCTACAAGTTATAGTACCTTTATTTTGAAGTCTCAGTTATATATAGTGTCCCGTTGGGCTGCTCTCGTGTGTGTTTTTGGGACTAATTGCAACACCTGCAAGCAGCAGGGATGGTCAGCATTATGCTCCAGTGAAAGTTTGATAATTTAACTAATATGACGGTTACAACAGAAGACTGACGATTTTCCCCCTTTGTGTAGCATGCAGCCAACAAGGTATTTAGTGTTTGTTTGTATTCTGCTTTGGTAAAGTGTTGTTTTGCATGCTGTGCATGTTATTATTTTGTGTTGAACTAACGTGGCTTATGTTTCTCTTAAGTTTTCACTGTGGATTGGAGTAACAAGGCTTCAATAAACCTGTAGCAAGAAACCCATTTGTGTCTGCCTGTGCTTCGATAGGATTACAACTACTGTTACTAACATTACTAATGCAACTGCTCCTAAATCTTTTACTGCTATTATTACTTCTGCTACTATTACAACAACTACTAGCTACCATCACCAGCACTACTGTTCCTAATACAACTAATAATGCTGTTACTACAACCAATATTACTACTATTAATACCTATAATAATATTGTTACTACAACAACTATTACTACTATTAATACCTAGGGATTTCAGAACCAGATAGTTCTCCTTTATTGTCCTGTAGCGTTCCTTCTCCACTTGAGCGAGCCGAGTCCACTCCGTCAAGGTGAAGTATCGCCTGACATCTTCAAAATCCTTCTACAAGGAGAGGGGGAGAGAGAGAAAGGGAGAAGGCATGTAAGTGACAGAGAAAGAGAGGGAATGTGTGTTTGTGTGAGACATAGAGAAAAAGAGTGTGTGTGTGTGAGAGAGGGGGAGGGAAGGAAAGAAAATAGTGTGTGTGTCGTGTGTGTGAGTGAGTGAGGTTTGATTGATTGAAAACTTTATTAACAGATTGCAGAATGGGTACAATACAGTACGGCTCAATACACACAATTGTTAACCCTTTAATCGCCAAGGACGACTTTAGACGTCATTCCTCGCCATGCGTAATCTGCCAATGACGTCGTACAGCGTCTTTGAGATCAATATTTCAAAAATCTGTCATGGCAATCATATTTCACCCACGGAGACTTGAGATCTCCTGTAGATCTCCTCTCAACTCTCCAACGGTTCAAGACCGCCATCTGGTGGCCGATCGGCGAATCGCCAAAACCGGAAGTGACACGCCGGAAGTGGTGCTCATCCATATTTCGTCCGGGCACTCGCTATCTCTAGCGGGACTCCATCTTGATACACTGGACATCGATCGGTTGCAAATAACTCGATAAACAACATGATTTGGACGCATATAGTATTATACAACCTGGAAATGGATCGCATATATCAACATCCCATAATAGCGATCTTTCTGCTCCACGCTGATCACCCAACGGTCAGAGGAAGCCGCAGTGAGTTTCAGCGTGTTTGATTAATATTATCCGTATAATCTGCTCTGATATATATATAGCCCATACTACATGAATCATTTAACGTCGGCCACGGACTTATAACCCCCCCCCCCCCCCCCCCTCCGGTCACCAGCAGATGATGAGGCAGGACGTTTAGGACCTTGTGTCATAATCACAGCACGGGCCTACTTCACTCCCCCTCCTTTTCCCCTCACGTCCTCCACACGCTCCTCTTCATCCCCCTCTCCATCCACTGCACACTCCTCCTCATCCTTTCCTTCTCCAGTCACCCCTTCCTTTACCCTCATACGCCCAGCTGTATTTCATCCCCCTAATTCGCACACGGTCAGGCACCCCACTCTCCACAGCTGCACTCAATCCTTCCCTGATGGGGGGACTACTTCTACACCTCGACGCTGACCAGAAGCTGTCGTGGTATTAATTACCACTGCCCAGGTACGACGTCTCTGCCGAAAGCTCTGCTAGATACCAACCGTGTATTTGCCTACTCTAACCTGTTTCTCTCCTGTGCCCCAAAGGACCGCCGTCCCTGCCTGGACGTCACCTGTCCCCGAAGAGGAACACTTGTTCTCCCGCTGCAACCCAGCAGCTTCCAAAACAAGCACCAGGACCGCTTGCTCGCTCACTGCCATCATGGCAGCCACAAGACAGAACATAACCCTGTTCTATTCCCCCCAATTCCTGTGTTGCTCATTTGACATTAAACACCCTTGAAACCGCTCCTATCTCTTCTTGTGTATTCAGCAATTGGGCTGTGCTCCAGACCCCAGTTCTCACACCTTGTACAATTGAAATTTTTAATCTGACGTAAATCGGTATCAAACTACATTTGATGATCTAATATATGTATTTGTGGCTATAACTCACGTTCTATGGAATGCTGCAGAAAACGATAAAAACATATTTATACTTTAGACCATATTTTAGTATGAATGTGTAAATGAAAAAGTAGAACGTTGCTACATCCTAAACGATAGATACTTGATGTTGAATGGGCCATAGTAATGTCAATTTAGCAATACAATTTAAAAAGTTATAGCCCTGCAAAGAAGGGGAACATCTCCATAGACAAATAGAGCTGGCAGAGGACAGTATAAGGCCCGACATAAGCGTGGCAGAGAAAGGGTAAAGGGGATGCAGACCAGAGAAAGACTTTCGTCTTGTTTACATCAGGGTCCCCCATTTTCTATTTATAATGACATTCATGACATACGCAACATACAGATATATATCATGACATTTATGACATACATGACATACAGGTATACAGTACTGTTACAGTTGTGACATACAAGATATGCAAATATACAGTACTGTTAAACAGAGATCCTAACAGAAAGTATAGCGGGGAGGGGGAGGAAACTGTACATTAGGAGGGGGTGGGTGGTAAGGCTGTCCCTGAAGCCTGTTTTTGGGATTTTAACTTGTCAGTTTTTTATATATAGGATAAATATAAAAAATATATATATATATATATATTTTTTTATCCTCAATCTAAATCCTCAATTTGAATAAAGTGATTAATCTGATTAAATTAGTCTTCTTTCTTTTATTAAATCAACTTTCCAGCCCCAGACCCAGCCCAGGGAGAAGCCCCAGCCCAACTAAATCAATTAAGGGCTCGCATCCACCTGCCTCACATTTATGACCGCACGCATCTTTTTTCAATGTATTCCAATGGGGAGGGAGCGTGCAGGAAGTGCGCTGCGGTCGGCTTTTTTTTTCACCGCCTTTCAGCTTTTCTATGCGGCCGCATACAGCCTAGAGAGTTGAAACGTTCTGAACTTTTTCTCACCGCATGCGCCCCGCCCCATTCTACCGGGCACACTGCCAGCATGTTTCAGCTAGAAATATGCGCCAGGTGGACGCGGGCCCTAAATCAACTTTCTAATGAATATAACTCATCAGTTTCTTTTAATACTATAATATTAGTGTAGCCTAATCTTTATCTGCAACTGTGAAGAAAAACCCTATTGGTTTAAACAGAATGAATAGAAAAAATATATAAAAAAAATTTATTTATAAAAATTCGAATGTTGATTTAGAATTCGAATGCCAACGTAGCGAACGAAGGTTCGAACGTTTGAACGTTTGGGCTCAGCCCTAGTGGACACTCACCTTTCCACGGCTAAACGGTAGGCAAGGCATCTTGCTTGAGAAATGCAGGTTTCAATCTGTTCCAAAATGGGCAATGTTGAGAATTGTTGAATAGATACACAAATGTTCTAGAATGTTTGATTATGACATCATACTGTGACATCACAAATGTTCTAGAATGTTCTATTATGACATCATACTGTGACATCACAACAGAACATGTTTGAGTTCCATTTGAATAATATACCGTAATTTTCGGACTATAAGCTGCGCCTTTCCCCCCCATTTTTTGACCCTGCGGCTTATATAACGGCTAATCTATGGATTTTTACAGCTAACGGCCACTAGGGAACCTCCTAAATCTATGGATTTTACAGTCCACCACGTTTAACTCTCACTCGCTCTTCTCTCACAAGCACACAGCTGCTGCAAGTTAATAAATGGGAGCTTCCTCAAACAGCCATCTCTTTCCCGACAATCCCCTCTGTGCACGAACCCTTACATATGGTAATTAAACATTAAAACACCTGTGGCTTATAGTCCAGTGCGGCTAATATATGTACACATCATTCAATTTAGCTGCTGCGGCTTATATTCAGGTGTGGCTTATAGTGCGAAAATTACGGTAAATAATATGTTTGGTAAAGGCTGTCACCAAAGCGTTTTTGGGATTCGAACTTCGTCAGGGTTTTTCGAACGGACATTGGAACCTTCGTTTGTAATTAAAAAAATGTAAATAAAATTAAAATGTAAAAATTGTTTTGTTGAGATAAGAGACTCTATATGGGATTGTTAGTAACTGTCCAACTGTACATATGACTAGTAACTGTTTACCTGTGTAGACAATTGTCTCCATCAGTGATTGCCTTGGTGCATATATATCTGTCCCCACTGGAGGGCGCTCTGGGCATAGCCACTCAGGTATTCTACCTTAGGGCGACTATAAAAGAGGTGGTGCCCGCCCCTATCGTTCTCTCCTCCAACGTCTCTCAAAGAGAGAAGAGTGTTGTACAACTACTGCTTATGTGTGAATAAAAGAAGCCACGCCAGTTCAGGCACAAGATAGAAACCATGCCTCTTGACCACATTATTGATGCCCTGAAGTGAGTTCTGTTAACAGGTTATGGGCCCAGATAACGCCGGGGCGAAATAGTGGAGGTACTGTATCAATATAAAAGGCTAAGCATACCATTAATGAAGAGGATGGAAAACCAGAGAAGAGACAAGTGGCCGACATTCACTGGAAAAGCAGAGAACTACGAACTCTGGGAAGAGCGCATGCTATGCTGCATGCACAGGGCGGGGCTGAAGGAGACAATCCTGGGAGCCCCCACCGGAGAACTGACAGCGGAACAGCAAGCCCTGGACGACCAGCGGAATGCTAACGCGTACTGTGAGTTAGCGCAGATGCTTGACGACACCAACCTGGGGCTGATATTCCGCGACACTAAAGACAGAGGCCGAGAAAGCCTGGCGGTACTGAGAGAACATTTCATTGGGTGAGGAAGACCCAGAGTCATGGCCCTCTACACAGCACTAACGGGCCTGAGGAAGGGGATCACCGAAACAGTGACCGAATACGTCAACAGAGTGGAGCAAATCACAACGCCATTGAGGAGTGCCGGAGAAGCACAGAGCGATGGGCTAATGATGGCGATGATGATGAGGGGACTACCGGAGCTGTACAAACTGTTCACACTCCTGATAACACACGGTTCAACGGACATTACGTTGGGACAGTTCAAGGCTAAGCTAAGGAACTTCGAGGCCTCAGAAGACACCCACCCAGCCGCCGCGGAGGAGAGAGAGAGGGTGCTAAAGGCTCGAGAGACGCCAAGAGAGAGAACCAGGACTACGACGGACCTGGCGTGTTGGCGATGCAGAGATAAAGGCCATCGGAGAAGCTAATGCACAAAGGCTGTCTGGTGTAGCTTCTACAAATCCACGGGGCACACAGACAGAGCGTGCATGAAGAAACACAACCAGAACGCGCGATACGCGCATGGAAAAGATGGCGGCCACAGGCGAGACGAAAGCCACGGACAAAATGGCGACTACAGGCGAGACGATAGCCACGGACGGAATGGCGACTACGGACAAGATAACGGCTGTGGACAGGATGACAACAGCGGACACGACAGCGGCGACTATCGACGTGAGATGAATCGAGATGACGCACGGAGAATCGATGGCGGCGACGATTAACGCGAGGTGAGTCGCGACGACGCCCGGAGGATAACGGGACAAGAAGACTGCGCTTTTGGAGCACGGACGGCGGACATCGCCGGACCGGCCCAGATGCAGCGGGCCCTGAGAAGGAGACTGATCGTGGACACGGGCGCGTCGTCCCATGTCATCAACGACAGGAGTCGGTTCAAGAACTTTGACGACACTTTCCACTCGGAGAGGCACTGCATGGAACTGGCAGACGGTAGACGCATCTACGGGTTGGCACAAGAGAGGGGAGACGCACAGGTATGCCTCACGGACAGCAGGGGGCGCCGGTGTACGGTGACGCTAAAGAACGCCCTATATGTACCATCGTTCCCACAAGGACTATTCTCTGTAATAGCTGCTACTGCAAGCGGCGCCAAGGTATCCTTCGATAAAGGTAAAAATGTTCTTGTAGAACCTGACGGTACCCGGTTTGACATAAAGATGTACCAGAGAGTATTTTATCTGAAAACGGAGTGCAATGACTACGACCAGTGTAACGATAATGATGATGATGTGTATAGCGGGACGGCCAGTCACGATATTCAGACATGGCACGAGATTATGGGTCATTGTAATTACGAGGATTTACTGAAACTACAAGTAGTATCAGAGGGTATGCACATTGAGGGGGAGAAGCGTAAACCTGACAAAGATATATAAATATATAGAAATATAGAAATATATAGAGATATAGAAATCCCACAGACAGAGTAGGTGTACCACTTGCACTAGTTGACATGGACCTAGTCGGCCCAGTAAGCAACGAGTCCATAGGAGGTTTTGGATATGTACAGTCTTTTACAGACGTGTGTACAGGGGCAGTGTTTGTTTACTTTATCAAAGAAAAGAGTGACATACTCCAGGCCACGGAAAAATTCCTGGCAGACGTAGCTCCTTATGGTACAGTAAAATGTTTGAGGTCCGACCACGAAACCGAGTTCACAAACAGAGAGTCCCAATCACTGTTGGGAAGGTATAAGATAAGACACGAGACGTCACGTCCATATCCCACACACCAGAGCGGGGTGGCAGAGAGGGAATGGCACACCCTTTCCGAAATGGCTAGATGTAAGCTAGCAGATAATAACTTACCAAAGAGCCTGTGGCATTATGCGGTACAAGAAGCCGCTTACACCAGAAACAGGTGCTTTAATAAGCACTCGGGCACCACTCCATACCATATACAGCGCTGACAGGAAAGAAGTGTAATCTAGCCAGAATGCACCGATTTGGATCAGTGTGTTATGTGTACCTGCAGGACAAGGGAAAACCCAAGTCCAAGGATGTTAAAGGATTTTTCGTAGGACACGACAGAGGAAGTCCTGCTCTCCTAGTTTATCATACCGGTAAAGGGATAGTGCTGATACACATGCTAGTCAAGTTTGTCACAAAGGCAACCTGTGAGGGCGAGACACAGACAGAGGAGCCAGAGCTGGACTCCAGAACAAGGTGTGTAGAAATAGAAACACAACACCCCAGTGTACTCAGTACAGTTGCGCAGACAGACAGTCAGCAACCCCCAGAGGGCGATGACGAGAAGCACCTGAGGGTGACGTCAAGCGCCTCAAGCAGTGGGAGGTATTCCACAAGGGAACACAGACCCCCAGAACGTCTGACAGGCTATGCCCGGGAAGGGAGTGACGAAGAGGACAATACACCTATCCCCGTTGAATACTACTACAGGGTAGTCAGTGGGGTAGACCCGACCTTTAAAGAGGCCACAATGTTCCCCGAAGAGGGCATGCATACAGTGGGAAGGAAAATGGATGTATCCAACCAAGTTACTAGAGGGCAGGCAGTCAGTGGGAGGGAGATGGGGGTATCCAATCCATGTTTAAGTACAAAGGTGGGTGGGTTACAATGTTAAAGTACAGAGGTGATCTATGTTTAAAAATACAGAAGTGGAGGATTTGATCATCGCTCCAGACCACAAAAGAAAGACCTAGGCAGCAGGGGCATTTTTAGGGTTAGAAAACATTGGGGGCTTCAGCCCGGGGGGGGGGTGGAGGGGGGGCAACCCCCCACACGTTTTTTTTTTTAAAAACACAGAAATACGCAATTTTAGAGTAATTAGAGATGAATACTGAATAACTAGAATCATTAGAGGTTCTCAAAGTGAGGACCAGGTCCATGAGAGGGATCTGGGCAGTCCCCATAGAAAATTCAAAGTTAACAGGACCAAATCATCAGTTTCTTATTTATTTATTTAACCTTTATTTAGCCAGATAAAACATTGATCTGGTCCAAGAAGCCCCAACAGGAGTACAAATATACATATATACACATATATATATATATATATATATATATATATATATATATATATATATATATATATATATATATATATATATATATATATATATATAATATATATACATATACTGTACATATGTAACTGGTCTAAAGGCCACCCTCTGTGTCGTCGTCGTGCAGTGGAAGTGATGACTCAGTTGTGGCAATTCAGTGTTTTATTTCTCCTGGAAAGACATTCCACAGGCAAGAATAATATGGCATTATTTCTTGTCCACTAGGTGGCTCCAGTTCACAGGCCCTTTCAGCATTCCAGATAGTCTGAACATTTTGAATGATACATTGAAATATCACAATAATAATAAAATACACAATGAAATAATACAAACCAAATAATAAGACATCTCCAATTACCTGGAAAGACATTCCACAGGCAAGAATAATATGGCATTATTTCTTGTCCACTAGGTGGCTCCAGTTCACAGGCCCTTTCAGCATTCCAGATAGTCTGAACATTTTGAATGATACATTGAAATATCACAATAATAATAAAATACACAATGAAATAATACAAATTAAATAATAAGACATCTCCAATTACCTGGAAAGACATTCCACAGGCAAGAATAATATGGCATTATTTCTTGTCCACTAGGTGGCTCCAGTTCACAGGCTGCAACGAGGGAAATCAATGTCAGGAAGAGGCCTACAACGCATTGCTCAGCCCATAACTACTAGTTGTCCACATGTGTCATACAAAAGATAGTCACCATAGTTAAACCCCATTACAAAAAGTGCAGAATTGTTCACATTAACACAGTTACCACTATATACAACTCCGGTTCATTGCCCGGCAACTTATTTACAATAGTGCGTTCTTTTAGACCTGATATATTTACAGACACTGAAAGCACGTCTTACCCCTTTCAGCATTCCAGATAGTCTGGCGCGAAAGGGGAGGTGCAAGGGGAAAAACGTCACTTCGGCAGGAAGTGACGACGGCTTCAAAATAAAAGACTATTAGAGTAAAAATAATAATAAACAATTTAAAATAAAACGTTAGGGAGGGATCTTTGTCGAATACAACATTAGTATATTTTATATACCTGCTACATACTCCCCCCCTGAATTCCGCTAAAATCCCGAACCTACAGGACACACTAACTGGGACCTCCAACACTACGTCAGAACCTACAGACATGACACACACTAACAGGGACCTCCAACACACGTCAGAACCGGCACGGGTTTACATGAAGAAACGTATCTTCAGAATCAGCTAGAAGCTACCTGTCAAACAGGTTCAGAGAAAACAAAAGGTTGATCAGGCCTCTGTTCCTCCTAGAATCGCTTGGTGCCTTATACACCAAACCTACACCCGGCCTATACGAGTCCCCTATCTCATTTGTGAACACATGCAGTAACACTACTTACAGTGACACATTGCAAGACTAAAGTGTACACAGACTAAACAAATATGCACTGACTACAGCAACTACAGTATACTGCCCATTGACCTAGACAACGTCGGTTTCTACGGTGTGAGCTAACTGCAGCCGCTACAGTACACTGCCCTGCAAAGGCTAACCGCAGTCACTATAGTATACTGCCCCTTGACCACACGGTGTGAGCTAACTGCAGCAACTACGGCAACCTGCCCTCCAACCTAAACACGTAAGATACAAACACAGGACGTGGAAATCAAGGAGCGTGAGAAATCAAAAAAGATAATTGGCCTCTGCACAAAGCACAGAATCCCTGTGACATGACAGAGAGTTCCCGACTCTGTATACTGTAGGGCACCAGCTCTGCCCCAAGGCAGAGAGTTCCAATGGTTCGACAATAAAATTCCAGGCTCTGCACGCTGCCATTTTACCACTCCACCACAACTGTTGTCAAACAGCTAACCAAATAACAATCAACAATCCCAATTATACTATTTACATGTATTAAATCACCATCAGAAAAAAATTATGAACTCCCCTCTACGACATAGGGATCCATCTTCCTTCTCTCACTACAAAACGAGCTATCAGGAAAGAAGGGAAAAAAATTATATATATATTCCACTAATCACAAAATAAATGTCTCCAAATGCTTCAGCACCTTTAACAAAACAGAAAAACAAAAACTGACCACCAGTCCTTTTCAACAACTCAACTTTCTTCTTTTTTCAAAAAGAACACGATGTCCTCTTTTCTAGAAAGAACACGATGTCCTCCTTTTTTAGAAAGAACACGGTGTCCTCCTTTTTTAGAAAGAACACGATGTCCTCTTCTCTCTTCTTCTTAGAAAGAACACGATGTCCTCTCAACTGTGACACAGTCACTTCGACACAAACCTCCCAAGGGAACTTTCTTTTTTTTTCTTCTTCTTCCTCCTCTTCCTCCGACCTCCGATGATCAAGCTGGCCTTGACCCTCATTGCAAATTTTTTTTATTGATCACAGCATTTTTTTCCTTCTGTTCTTCTGTAGTTCTGTTCGACGACCTCCCGGTGACCAAGCTGGTGTTGGTACTTGCGTATCCGGTCACTGGCACCACTGTAACTGGTCTAAAGGCCACCCTCTGTGTCGTCGTCGTGTAGTGGAAGTGATGACTCAGTTGTGGCAATTCAGTGTTTTATTTCTCCTGGAAAGACATTCCACAGGCAAGAATAATATGGCATTATTTCTTGTCCACTAGGTGGCTCCAGTTCACAGGCCCTTTCAGCATTCCAGATAGTCTGAACATTTTGAATGATACATTGAAATATCACAATAATAATAAAATACACAATGAAATAATACAAACCAAATAATAAGACATCTCCAATTACCTGGAAAGACATTCCACAGGCAAGAATAATATGGCATTATTTCTTGTCCACTAGGTGGCTCCAGTTCACAGGCCCTTTCAGCATTCCAGATAGTCTGAACATTTTGAATGATACATTGAAATATCACAATAATAATAAAATACACAATGAAATAATACAAATTAAATAATAAGACATCTCCAATTACCTGGAAAGACATTCCACAGGCAAGAATAATATGGCATTATTTCTTGTCCACTAGGTGGCTCCAGTTCACAGGCTGCAACGAGGGAAATCAATGTCAGGAAGAGGCTTACAACGCATTGCTCAGCCCATAACTACTAGTTGTCCACATGTGTCATACAAAAGATAGTCACCATAGTTAAACCCCATTACAAAAAGTGCAGAATTGTTCACATTAACACAGTTACCACTATATACAACTCCGGTTCATTGCCCGGCAACTTATTTACAATAGTGCGTTCTTTTAGACCTGATATATTTACAGACACTGAAAGCACGTCTTACCCCTTTCAGCATTCCAGATAGTCTGGCGCGAAAGGGGAGGTGCAAGGGGAAAAACGTCACTTCGGCAGGAAGTGACGACGGCTTCAAAATAAAAGACTATTAGAGTAAAAATAATAATAAACAATTTAAAATAAAACGTTAGGGAGGGATCTTTGTGGAATACAACATTAGTATATTTTATATACCTGCTACACATACATACACACATATACACCAATAACAAAATTAAAACACAGTTAAGAATCATACACATAAGCAAATAAACAAACAAACAAACAAACAAACATATGCACAGCCTATGTACAAAAGAAATAAACAGTTCATCTCTAGTCTTTACAGTTTTCTTCAATTGCATAAACACTCAAATCAAAAGTATTACACAATTATCAAAACTCATCACCCACGTCTGGGTTAGTACCAGGGATAATACCTCTCTCAGGCTTTAATTATATGGTAGTGAAAATACCTCTCTAAGGCCTTACTTATTGTTGTGAAGGATCAGATTAAACCGAATATGTATATTTATTTATATATATATATTTAATTGTATTTGTATATCGTTTGATATCCCCTGTATATTCCTTGTACAATATGCATTGAATATCCCTGTTTCTACTAAACAGCCCATAATAGTTTCATTCTACCATTGGACGAGAACCTGGCGCCAGGTTGCCATACCCCTAGGTCCAAGTTCAATCGTGCCGCCTAACATGTCGAGGCAACCCCCGGTTCCGCGCAGTAATATGCCGGGCGAAATACGAATGGTACTATTTGTTCATAGCGCATATATATATGGCGCTCGTAAAGT
Organism: Notolepis coatsorum; assembly: GCF_963971535.1. Taxonomy (NCBI): domain Eukaryota; kingdom Metazoa; phylum Chordata; class Actinopteri; order Aulopiformes; family Paralepididae; genus Notolepis; species Notolepis coatsorum. Next base: position 14,068,506 of record NC_140180.1, on the reverse strand, counting down.
AGAACTTTTTTTAGTCCAGTTCTTTACCCTCCAACAGAGTGACAGACGCAAAAGCCTCCCCACGACGCACGTGCGGTGTAGTAGGGCCTACTTGGCCCAGAATAGGCATTGAGATATCGTGTAGATTAATAGTTGAATGGTCATAGTTTGGCACCATACCGTCGAGTTGGACGTATTCTATTAAGCTAATAATAGTCTATTTATGTATGGTGCATCGTTCGGTTCGAGTTCTACAGTTATCAGTACCCCCATCGTTCCTGACGTTATCTGGACGCTTATCCAGGCTGGTCAGACCCCTAGTGGTGATTGCATCCGAGGAGCTCCGGGTCAAGAGCGACTGGACCTGTATATTGGATTATTCTACCCGACGACGGCGAGCCTTCCACGGCTCTTGGATTATGCTTTGTGTGCTTTGATTATTCCATGGATAAAGGCCAACACTGTCGAGTGTTGGAATTACCCCCCGGAGAGGACTCCAGGTGAGGCGGCGCTCTACACGTGAGGTCGCACCACGTCTCTCCGTTGTGGACCGGCAGATACCGTTCCACAGAGGGTCCAGCTGTATTCGTCTGCGGCCCGAGGTTCTGTGGGCACTGTGTCCAAGACTTTGGATTCTCCCAAGACACCGTCGGCCAGATGGGATACCGCCAGCGGCTTCTCTAACCCCCCCCTCCTACTGTCTTACAACCAGCGGGACCCCCCCCCCCCCTTAGTGTATCCAGCTATAATCATTTAAGTACCTTCGCTATCGTTTCCTAAATATTCCAGGTTGTATACTTACTCCCTGCGCAACCAGAGATTGGACATTCAATGTTGATTTACCTACGAATACTCATTTGCCATAAAAGTGCATATCCAATATTTCAAATCATAAATGTAATTAAGTGAATGTTGTATACACCTTTTGCTGTATTAAATATTCGATTTGGTACATTTGTGTTGGTTCGTTTCATCAGGTGGGAAAGTGTTCATCATACTTATATCTTGTACTGGGTGGCCAGAAGTTAAAGTACATGAGGTAGTGGTATTAAATATCATATCTAACAATACAGTCAGGGAATTGTACCCCTCAGCTACAATTGGTCCTTCGAGCCGGAGGGTAACTAGTGTAATATTAATATAGTGTTATTAATATCGAAATGGCCTATGATGAACACTCCACGAAACGATCCTCCTAACCTAGAACGCCCGCGGCGCAGACGACAGACACCTCAGTACTTAGAGGCTTACACTGTCAGTCAACTACCTAGCCTTCGACAAACGGTAAACGTAGTAAAAGTAGAAAGTAAAATTATGTCTGACCTTAACGACCAGGTTTCCCCGACCACAGAGGCCCTAGTAGGTCCTAATGTAACTGACCAAGCCCACGGTGGGGACCAGGAGGGAATTGACATGCCTTTACCCCCTGCCACTACTAAAGAAGTAGTCCCCGACACGCCCCGGGAGGAAGACAACCCTACAGAGAGAGAACTCTGCACGGAAGAAGAAGAGGAGAGCGCCGAGGAACTAGAGCTCCAGGACTCCCCAACGAGTACCCCCAGGAGCGGTTCACGCAGGAGCGGCTCACCTCCACTACCGCCTTCCCCCAGCGAAGCGGAGAGGATACTACAACAGGCGTTCCTCGTCAGCCTGACAGCCTCTACCGAACGCGATCGGCTCCAAGCACAGACGCTTAGCGAGCGCGAACGTCTCCAAGCACAGGCGACCAGCGAGCGCGAACACCTCCAAGCACAGCAACGGAGCGAAGAACAGCGCACAAGTCTGGAGATGAGACGCTTCCAGATGGAAGAGAATATGGCAAGAGACCGGGCCGACGCCCAGCGCGCCGCTGCCGGTGCCCAAAGAGAAACAGAGCGCGCCGCCGCCGACGCCCAGCGCACCGCTGCCGGTGCCCAAAGAGACGCAGAGCGCGACAGACTACAAGCGCAACTAATAGAGCAGCTGATCAAAAGGACAACTCCCTCTCCCTCCGCCAGGGGCTCAAGGAACTCGTCGAGACAGCAGTCAAGAGCAGCGTCACCGCAACGAGCAAGCGACCCTGAACTTGACCAACAGACCGAGTCTAGACCCCCCGCAGACCCCCTTCCCATACCGGTCCAAGCGAGACCCAGCTACAAGGAAGGAGCGGCCTACACTGCGGAGAAGCTAAATAAACGATTACAAGATCTGGAAGATTTGATAGAAGAAGAAGAGGGAGAAGAGGAGAACCAAGCCCGACGACAGCACAGTACTCCACCGGACCAGGAGGTCCCATACAGTCCAGGCTATACCCCCGCGGCGCTGCGCTACAGACCCCCGACTCTATTTACGGGTGAGCACGACGCACGACCAGCCCCGAGGAACAGTACCTGGACCAGCGGGCCATGGTACCCTGCCAGTACCAGCCCACAGCGAGGCGCAAGAGGGGACTCGCCCAGGAGGTCTCTCCCCCAACGCTCGCCGATGTATCAGCCATCCACGGCGTCATACAACGCCACACCGTCATTCCCAGACTTCGCCTATGAGAGTCGAGCACAGTACACGGAGCTCCGGATGTGTTTAGAGACAATGATGGTGGATGTCGCTGATGAACGCCACAAGTATGCAATATTATTGAAGCACCTGAAAGTACCGCGAGCGCACAATATAGCGCTAGCCTATGCTACCTCCTCGACCCCATACACAGCGGCCCTTGCAGCGCTGGATCAAAGATATGGACGTATATGGGATTACGTAATCCAGGAGATAAGGCATATTGACCGCCTACCCCCAGCCACAGACAATCGCTCACTAGACGACCTGTCAATCAAAGTGCAGTCTCTGGTGGGGATGCTGGGAGCTCAACGGGAGAAGGGCAGGCATGAGCTGTACGCCAACTCTAACGTTGAGAGGATTTTGGAGAAGCTGCCACCCGCAAGACAGGAGCGCTTTCGGCGGCAGAGGGACTACCGAGATCCCGACGGCCCCGAGCCATCCCTCCTTGATCTGGCCGACTTCCTGGCGAGAGAGGTCAGCAGCTTACGACTGGACACCTTCGGGCGGAGCACGCCAAGCTCCAGAGAGGGACCCAGGAGAATAAGTGATGGAAGAAGATCGGTGACTGTCATGCACCAATCAGAGTCAGTACCAAGCAGTAAGAGTCACAGCACCCCCTCGAGAAAGGAGAAGTGGAAGATAGCGTGTCCCTACTGTGAGAAAGAACACTGGCTGTCACAATGTGACTCATTCACAAAGATGAATGCAGAAGAAGTGAGCCAATGGATAAAGTCCAACCGGCGCTGTTATCGATGTGCGCGGCCCCACATGGCAGCCGAATGCCGCCTAAAGAAAAGGTGCAGCCGGTGCGATGGAGCCCATCTAGATATACTACACGATAGTAACGGAAGACGGCCTATACCTGCACCACGGAGCAGCACCAAGGCAAGTGTCATGTACATTGACCCCGCCAGCAGCAACGGAGCTCAAGTGCTCTTAAAGGTAGTCCGTGTGACATTGAGCTACCAGGATAAAGTCATGGACACTTACGCCGTCCTTGATGATGGGTCAGAGAAGACCCTTCTGCTCGCCTCCGCTGCGACTCAGCTGGGACTGCGGGGGAGCAAGAACGAAATGACGATTCGGACAATAAGAAGAGATTTAAAGACGATAAAGGGCGAGAATGTCTCCTTCACTATCGCAGCCAACGGGCAGCCAGAGCGACGGTACAAGATCACAAATGCTTTCACCAGCCAAGAAATAGGACTCTCGCAGTACACCTACCCTGTCACCAAGTTGATGGATAAATATGTGCACCTGCGCCAATTACCTATCCCGCTCATAGACGGCGCTACCCCGACCCTGTTGATAGGCTCCGACCATGCAGAACTCATAGTCGCGATTGACCGGGTCCATACAGGCCCCCGAGGCTGTCCTGCAGCAGTCGAGACCCGCCTAGGATGGACATTACAAGGCCCCCTCGCTAAATCTCTCAACTGAACCGCAGCCACTAGCTGCTTCCACTCCAGAACGACAGAAGAAGACACCACTCTCCTGCAGCATGTCGAGAGGCTATGGACCCTAGAGACAATGCCCTTTAAGAACGAAAAGAAAGACATTCGCTCTAAAGAAGACATTTACGCCATCAACCTACTCGAGCAGGGGACAAAGAGAGTCACAGTCGGCGGAGTGATGAGATACGCAACTCCACTCCTGAGGCGAGAGGGAATGCCCCCCTTTCACGCAAAGAAAGACGCCACGGAGCGCTATCTACTGAACACAGAGCGGCGCCTAGCCAAAGACCCCGCTCAACAGAGTGTGTACCGAGCTGAGATTGAGAAGCTAATCACAGCGGGACACGTAACAAAGATTGACATTAAAGAGGCCGATCAGACGACCGAATCATGGTACGTGCCGCATCACAAGGTCCATCACAATGGCAAGGATCGCATTGTGTTTAACTGCAGCTACCAGATCGGATCCCAAAATCTGAATAAAGAGCTCTTGCCCGGCCCCACACTCGGCCCCTCCCTACTAGGCGTGCTACTGCGCTTCCGCCAGGACAAGGTGGCTATAAGCGGGGATATCAAAGGGATGTTCTTGCAAGTGAGACTAGTAGAGGAGGACAAGCCTCTGCTACGGTTCCTATGGAGAGAGAAGATCGGAGATGAGAACCCATCCATCTACCAGTGGGAAGTACTCCCCTTCGGAACCACATGCAGCCCGTGCTGTGCTACATTTGCACTACAGAAACACGTCACAGAGGACCCAGCAGCAGATGAAGAGGTCCAACACAGTGTGAAGAACAGTTTCTACGTAGACAACTGTCTACAAAGCGTCTCGACTCAAGAAGAAGCCGAGGCTCTCCTAATCAAGTTACGCGCCTCCCTAATCAAAGGAGGCTTTGATCTCAGGCAGTGGGCCAGCAGTGACCCGCACGTATTGCGCAGCCTCTCCTCCGCAGACAAGGTTGCCAGCAGCGAGACCTGGATGGCGACAATCCCAGGAGAAGCCCAAGAAATGACACTAGGATTAGTCTGGCGCTTCAAAACAGACTCGCTCCACTATAGACACAAACCCTTGGCTCCAGAGCAAGGAAGGTCGGCGGCGATACCGACCACCAGACGGAGTGTGTACAGAACACTCGCCAGACAATATGACCCGCTGGGATGTATTCTACCTTACACCACCAGGGCAAAGATGATTGTACGAGCACTATGGGACAAGGACCAGGGCTGGGACGACCCAATACCCGCACACCTTGCCTCAACATGGAGAGAGTGGGAGACGGAACTCCGCTCACTCCCAGGTGTCAATATACGCTGCAGCTACTTCCCATCCACAGTGAGGCCAGAGACATGCGAGATTGAGCTACACGTCTTCAGCGACGCCTCCGAAGTAGCCTACGGATCGGTTGCCTATTTGCGCGCCCAAGAGATGGGAGGAGAGATACACACTGCTTTCATACTGGCCCGCTCAAGAATAGCCCCACGTAAGCAACAATCTATCCCACGTCTAGAGCTCTGCGCAGCCCTCGCAGGAGCGCATCTAGCCACGTTAATCCAACGTGAACTCACCATTCCGGTGCATAGAACAATCTTGTGGTCAGATTCCACGACAGTACTCACATGGATTAAGTCTGATTCATGCAGATACAAAGTCTTCGTGGGAGTCAGAGTCACCGAGATTCAAGAATTAACAGAAGAAGCAAGCTGGAGGTATGTGGATACCAAACACAACCCAGCTGACGTCATCACCCGGGGAATGTCCCTGGATGACCTAACCCGTCGCAACATCTACAGTGACGGACCAGCATTCCTCCAGCTCCCGGAAGGAGATTGGCCTACGCCCACCCCGAGGGAAGCAAGTAGCGAGGAGGCTGAGAACAAGAAGCCTATGTTCTGTGGACTGAGCACTGTCGCCTCCACAGACCCGAACATAGATGACTGCATTACCCTAGAGAGTGCGCAACAAAGAACATTCCTGCGGCACCACCCAGAGATTCAGTCCACCACTGACATGTCAGCAGCTGACTACGAAGAAGCAGAACTTCTTCTACTACAACGAGCCCAGAGAGACTCGTTCCCCGATGAGCTAGACTGTCTACAGGGAGGAAACCCCGTCCCATCAGACAGCAGACTGATTCACCTGGCACCAGAGAGTGACGCACATAATCTCATCAGAGTGGGTGGTCGCCTGCGGAGAGCCCCCGATCTACCAGATGACATTAAGCACCCGATCGTCTTGAACAGCCGACACAAGGTCACAGAGCTGATCATAAAGAAATACGACGAGGATGTGCACCACGCAGGAGCAGAGAGAGTCTTCGCGGAGATCAGACGTCGTTATTGGATATTGCAAGGGAGAGAAGCAGTACGGCGCTTCCAGCGAACCTGTCTAGACAGCCGTAAGTGGCGCGCGCAGCCCAGCATACCACGGATGGCTGACCTACCCCCCTGTCGCCTCCGAATCGGCGACAAGCCATTCCACTCCACAGGCATGGACTGTTTTGGCCCGTTGTATATAAAGAGAGGAAGAGGCACCGAGAAGCGGTGGGGTATTGTATTCAAATGCATGACCACCAGAGCGATACATATCGAGCTCCTTCCGACCATGAGCACAGACTCATTCCTTATGGCCTTCCGGAGATTCATATCACGGAAAGGACAACCGTCTACATTGTTGTCTGATCACGGGACCAACTTCAAAGGCGGAGAAAGAGAGCTGAGAGAGAGCTTCCAAGCTATGGGCCCACAACTTAAGACCCACCTCGCTCCAGCCCAGGTTGACTTCCAGTTTAATCCCCCGAACGCACCCCACTTCGGTGGAACCTGGGAACGAGAAGTACGTTCTATAAAGACAGCCCTGTATGCCGTACTCGGAGCCCAGACTGTGGCAGAGGAAGTCCTAATGACAGTCCTCACGGAGATCGAGGGAGTATTGAACTCAAAGCCCCTCGGTTACGTCTCCAGTGATGTAGCAGATGTCGACCCAGTCACCCCCAACACACTCCTAATGGGGCGGCTGGACCCCGCGCTACCCCAGACAATGTACAGGCCCGAAGAAGCGAACGGCCGAAGAATGTGGAGGTACAGCCAAGTACTAGCTGACAAGTTTTGGAGCAGCTTCCTACTTCACTACCTACCGTCTCTACAGACCCGCCAGAAGTGGGTAAAAGAGAGAGACAATTTGACAGAAGGAACAGTCGTCATGATAGTTGACCAGTCACTCCCCAGAGCTATGTGGCCGGCTGGCCGCGTAAGCAAAGTGATCACCGGTGCCGATGGCAAGGTCCGAGCAGCTGAAGTACTCGTCCAAGGGCGCACCTACACACGGCCCGTGGCGAGGCTCATAGAACTGCCCCGACTCCCAGATACTATCGATGATGACCATGACCCTATGACTTTGTGAGTTGACTGACCCTTACAGCGGACCTTGAGTGGAAGACAGTGCGGTTAATCTGTCTCTGCTTAGCTAATTAGGTGGGACTAATTAGGGGGCGGCTGTTGTGAAGGATCAGATTAAACCGAATATGTATATTTATTTATATATATATATTTAATTGTATTTGTATATCGTTTGATATCCCCTGTATATTCCTTGTACAATATGCATTGAATATCCCCGTTTCTACTAAACAGCCCATAATAGTTTCATTCTACCATTGGACGAGAACCTGGCGCCAGGTTGCCATACCCCTAGGTCCAAGTTCAATCGTGCCGCCTAACATGTCGAGGCAACCCCCGGTTCCGCGCAGTAATATGCCGGGCGAAATACGAATGGTACTATTTGTTCATAGCGCATATATATATGGCGCTCGTAAAGTAGAACTTTTTTTAGTCCAGTTCTTTACCCTCCAACAGAGTGACAGACGCAAAAGCCTCCCCACGACGCACGTGCGGTGTAGTAGGGCCTACTTGGCCCAGAATAGGCATTGAGATATCGTGTAGATTAATAGTTGAATGGTCATAGTTTGGCACCATACCGTCGAGTTGGACGTATTCTATTAAGCTAATAATAGTCTATTTATGTATGGTGCATCGTTCGGTTCGAGTTCTACAGTTATCAGTACCCCCATCGTTCCTGACGTTATCTGGACGCTTATCCAGGCTGGTCAGACCCCTAGTGGTGATTGCATCCGAGGAGCTCCGGGTCAAGAGCGACTGGACCTGTATATTGGATTATTCTACCCGACGACGGCGAGCCTTCCACGGCTCTTGGATTATGCTTTGTGTGCTTTGATTATTCCATGGATAAAGGCCAACACTGTCGAGTGTTGGAATTACCCCCCGGAGAGGACTCCAGGTGAGGCGGCGCTCTACACGTGAGGTCGCACCACGTCTCTCCGTTGTGGACCGGCAGATACCGTTCCACAGAGGGTCCAGCTGTATTCGTCTGCGGCCCGAGGTTCTGTGGGCACTGTGTCCAAGACTTTGGATTCTCCCAAGACACCGTCGGCCAGATGGGATACCGCCAGCGGCTTCTCTAACCCCCCCCTCCTACTGTCTTACAACCAGCGGGACCCCCCCCCCCCCCCTTAGTGTATCCAGCTATAATCATTTAAGTACCTTCGCTATCGTTTCCTAAATATTCCAGGTTGTATACTTACTCCCTGCGCAACCAGAGATTGGACATTCAATGTTGATTTACCTACGAATACTCATTTGCCATAAAAGTGCATATCCAATATTTCAAATCATAAATGTAATTAAGTGAATGTTGTATACACCTTTTGCTGTATTAAATATTCGATTTGGTACATTTGTGTTGGTTCGTTTCATCAGGTGGGAAAGTGTTCATCATACTTATATCTTGTACTGGGTGGCCAGAAGTTAAAGTACATGAGGTAGTGGTATTAAATATCATATCTAACAATACAGTCAGGGAATTGTACCCCTCAGCTACACTTATCATACAACATGTCGGTAACCTCCCCACAGAGGAAGGGTTAATTAGATGGGAAAATATTATTAAAGAACAAACACGTTATCACACTCAAAGAAAATGAAAAAGGTGGGCCCACTTTACCAAACAAAAGTCCTATACTAATGCCGGCATTTAATGTTTATGGGGTACCCCTATGAACTGTAGTTAGCAATGTTAGCGTCACCCGTAGGCCGCATCACACTGTGTACTGTGCAATAAGATCCTGAGCACCGAAGCTCTAATGTACTCAACCAAGATGGCGGCCTCGCCGCACCACCACTGTCCGGGTGGTAAGATGGCGTCGAACGCTCTCGTCACGGGCGCTAGCAAGCGGGGCTGGAGCAGAGGGAGCAGTAGCGGGCTGAGAGCATGTGCTGGGTGATGGCGACCTCTGCTGGACGGGACGAACTCCCGTGCTGGGCTGAAGACAGCCGGTGCAGAGCAGATGCAGAACGCCGGCGAAGACAGGCTGTTGACGACCGGTGCTGGATCGACGCGCGACAATAATCTGGCCCTACCTTAACTGAAGCTACTCTGTGGGTCCCAGACAGCCCTCCTGCTAGCCGCAACATACCATGACGCAGGGTGCCTCTAAACACCGGTCCTCTTCAAGCCACGCTGGCTGGGCACCTCACTGGAGGGGATATCTTTAACATAAGCCAACACTTGGCTATACCGCTTGTCTTCTAGGATAACTCGTAGTATCACTAGGGTTGTTCAGTGGGGACATGCAACACGCTACTACGCTTATATTTCTAATATAACCCGTAATATACTCAAGTTCAATACGTTCACCCGTGTGGTCCACAACGGGGCTCAACGACACGTCCTTCTCGGTTCACGTTCAACGCCGAAGAGGCTGGCCCTCCTCACTTCCGTTCCCGTTGACTTGCTTCCTTCTCTGTCTCTCTCATACGCTCCACCTGCCACCGCCGCCCCCTGCTGGTACCGCCAACTAGCCCCACAGGAAGCACTGGGTGGATATAATATGATTCAGTTTACTGTTTATAATCCATATTCCAGCCGGTGAGAGAAGGAGAAACCCGCGTCATTGTTCGAGGGAATATCAATGGAAACTAGTTAATATGTCTTTGTGCACAAAGGAGAGATAAAAGGCAAGTCAGCACTTTTGAATAATAGTCACATATTCAGGGTGCTACATATGGTTACCTATTTGTTCACCACATCCCCTCCAGCATTCGCTTGTGGGAGTCGTACCTGCTTTAGCAGTCAATAAGGGGGTCTTGAAAAATCTACTAATGACCTTCCATTTATATTCTCTCCAGGAATTAGAATTAGTCACCTTAGTACAAACATCGAACCACTCCTCTTGTGAGATCTCCTGTTGGAGCTCAGCCTCCCACTTCAACTTAATGTATAGCGAGTCGTTGGGGTTCATTGATATTAGGTTTTGATATAATTTAGAAAGAATTTTTTGTATTGAAGCATCAATTTGGATATTAGCTATAAAGCGTTCTATAGCAAAAGGGTGTCGAATTTTGTCCCAATCTTCCTGGTTTTCTAAAAAATGTCTTAATTGGAGACATCTGAAAAAGTCAGTACTAGGAAGGCTAAACTCCACTCTGAGTTGTTCGAAAGATTTAAGCTGGCCGGAGTGAATAAGTTGGTGAACAAATTTCAGACCCTTTGTGTAAAGTCCCCAAAGAAACCGATTGAGGTCAGGCCCGATGTTGAAGGCAACCTGAACTCTTTCTGGACCTCTCTTCATATTTTTATCGTAAATCTGGACCACACACCTATTGAGTCCTCCCTTATCTTATGTCCAGAGAATAATAAGGTAGTAAGTTGTTTCTGTGTAGATAAGTCTTTTTCCATTTTTAACCATCTTGATGACAAATCATCTGTAATCCAGGTGTGCAAGGGTCTAAATTCAGCCCAAAAATAATATTTGAGTTAGGGAGGGCCAAACCGCCAGCAGTTTTGGCCAGCTGTAATGTTTTTAAACGCACTCTAGGTAATTTCCCCTGCCATATTAAACGTGAGAGTAATCGATTTAGTAAGTTAAAAGTGGGGTTATCAATTGGGATGGGCAGCATTTGAAACGGATACAGTAGTCTAGGGAGTATGTTCATTCTGATTATTTTTCTGATTTACTTTTCTCTCTTTTAACATGTGCTTCAACTTACATCATACTCCTTTAAGAGCTGATCTGTAGATTCCCCAAGGTACATCACCAAGCCCCGAATGGCAACATCTCTGGTTATGTTGATGCTCGGAGCCTGAAATGACACAAATAATCATTATTCTTCAGTATATTGCAGTGTGGAGGATGTGAGCAACTGCATCAACTGTGGGCCTATGGACGCCATTACCTACTTCCTTACTGTTCATTGACTAGTTCAGCTTTTAACACCATAACCCCCCATACTAGTCACCAAACTCGGGGACATTCACATATTTTCAGAGTACATAATTATGAAATGAGTTTGTGTTTTGTCGCCTCACGCACACACGTGTGTTGTGTGTAATTACCTTCCATGGTCCAGTAATTATTATTAGAACTCCGAGCACCAAAACTTTGCAATTGGTTATGAATCCAAACCAGTGGAGTTCTCAATAAGCTGGTCAAATAAGAGTCCATCTCAAAATAAACAGAAATTAACCAAATACAATTTGAAAACTATTTTCCAACCAGGTGCCCCACATTAACCAGCCGCCAACTGTGTATTTAAAAGGTCTGCAACTATTTCATACTCTTTGTTGTAGAGAGAATGACAAACGAACAATACCTGCTGTATATTTCATATAAGCAATGATATTCCAGCAGTTTGACCACAACATCCCTGAAAATATTAGCAAACAGAAAAGTCATTGAAGAATACCTCAAGTAGGATAGCCTTCAACCTCATCCCCACGGCACCACCCTTGGACTGGAAGAGGGCCAACAGCTTGGGAGTGTATTCATCCAGCTTGGACATGAACTGTGATTCAAGGTGCACCATTGTGATTCTTTGAAACTCATGGAGCTGAAAGACAAAAAGGAACATTGAAGCCTCAAATGGTACAAGTACATTTCTAAAAACTGTATAACCATGAAATAAATAAAAACACAAAATCCATCCTCCTCACCATCACTGGCCTCTGGTAGGCCTACATCCAGGGTGCGATCCACGGGGGAGCTGGGGCAGCCATGGCTCCCTTAGATCAGACATCAGCTCCCCTGAAAACATGATTTGTGATTTTTTGGGGGGTCTCTAAATTACTGAAAATAAATGCTACTTTTGCCATGCATTTCTCATTTTTCTGTAATTTTCTGTATCATCATCGTGTATAATAATAAACTTATGCTATTTTGGATGTATGATTAATGATTTGCGCACTAATTCACACACGTATTATGGCAACATGCATGCTATTCTTGCAATTACCATTCGGAGCGCGGCGGCGCTGCAGCCTGCACGCACGGCACAAATCAAACTTGACCCACGTTGTAACCTGTGACTTGTTGACTTGCTGCTGGTGCTGCTGAGGTGGGGACTATCTCTGACAACGCCCGGTGACCGTGCCGGCGCCTGCTGCGGTCGTATCAGAACAGGAGTCTGAGAGATAATCACGAGATACTGTAGACAGTGTTGGATCTATCATCTATCTAACTAAATGGATACTTTTTTTTATTATGGAATGTGCTGTGCAGACGGCCGGACCACAACTACATCAACAAGTGAGTTGTCTATTATGTGTTCTGTAGTTACTGAAACTGATTGAATATATGACAGGATTCAAGAGGTTTATTTGTCACATACATACACAACACAAGGCCTACTAAAGGCTACAGTAACGTCTGCGATCACAGTCCGACTCCTCCCTGCGAGGCGCACCCCCCCCCCCCCCCCCGCCCGCCCGCAATATAAAATATTAAGGTTCCTTGGCTCACCCAAAGACCATGCTATGGTTCGCACACTGCCTACATCAGAATGGTCAACAGTCTGATTATGGTGACTCGCAAACACGTCTTGCTTAAAATCACTCAAAGAATAGCCTATATGGCTTCTGTTTTTGTGTTTGAGAAATGTATTGTATATATTTGTGCAAAAGTCACAACCTTTAAATACACAAAAGACAGTTTCGTGCCTCTTCAGATGCCTTCCAATATGCTGAAAGTAGTCCTTCACTGTAGGACAATGGCGACTGCAAACTAAACACTTAAAATTAATAATTCCTGGCCTTGAACTTTCTCCTGCTGCATGGTATCTGGATAAATGTGTGCGAAGGGCACCCTGTGTTTTGAATGTGCAAGGACAACCGTCATGTAGACATGGCTGGGGTTGTGCACTACCGAATGTTGCGTGTTGTAGTCTGTAATGCTTCAGTAGATTCCTCCTTGTAGTAGACAATGATTTGCAGATCTTACAGTTCCACCTCATAGTCCAAGCCTAAGATAAGGACAAAAGTTATTAATTTACATACCCAAGTAAATGGAAGATTGTGCCACTTCTACAAGAAATGTTTGCATGTTCACAAAAAGAAAATAGGGAAATTACACCGTGTTGTGGCTGATAACGTTACAGCTTAGCTAGCACGATAGCTAGTTAGCAAGAACTGGTTGGCTAATATAGGCTAGCTAGCTAGCATGCGAGCCGACAGCATGGTGCCTGGCTGTTGCCACATTTTAATCTTAACAGGTGGGTTACCGTGTCGGGCCCGTGCACTGAACACACACACAAGTCGCGGCACTTTGCGAGCGTCTAGAGGCTCTGAGTCTGGTTGCATTTTTCGCCCAACATATAAATACTGTTCGAAAGATCTATTTTTTGCCGTTCTAATGCAACCTCACTCTACCAATTCCGTGCCTCGGTTCTCGAGTTACATGACGATGTCAGGCGAGCGTCTTTTTAGCAAGAACTGGTTGGCTAGTAGGCCTATAGGCTAGCTATAGCAAGCATGCAAGCCATGTAGACACATTAGCGAACCAAGATAAGATAGTGTAGGGGGAGTCGGAATTGCATGCACTCTCCTACAACAGTCGGAAAAACATTTTCTCCTGAAATGTAAAACGTATGAATAAATGAATAAAAACATAGTGGTACTGCATTAACTTGAGAACAGGCAACAGATTAAATGTACTCGTAATTATTACTCACCTGGGTCCGTGTGCATGTACCACACTCGCTGTCTTTGGATATAATGGCAATAGCATGATCCTTGCATGTGATTGGCAGCATCATCCACGTGGTGTCAAAATAAAGTCCCATTAGTTGGGCAAACGTGCCAGGTGATTAAAACTGGTGCTGGGACATGGGGCTCCCGGTGCGGGGATACAACAGGTGGGGATACCACAGGTGGTGCGTCTAGTTGGGCAGTGACGTAAGCATCAAAACGCTCGAATTGTTTGTCCCGAGTTGGGCAATGGTTTCATCCAGTAATTGTGAGTGTTGGTTTACCAGAATGGCGTGTCCATTGACGGCGGCCTGGATATTGTTGCTCCATTCCCCGACGTCCTGTGGTGCTGGGTCCGACATTTGGTTGCAGTGTTCTGTGAGGAGGGGGGTTTGCGGAACCCAATAGCAAACACAGGAGGAGAGAGAATGGAGTGGTTTAGGGTGTTTTAATAGTTTTTCCCCAAGCAGATAGAATTACATACAGGAATGTACAACACACGGGCAGGGAATGTTTTTGGGGTTAGTAATACATGTGCACTCCTTGTGCAGTACGGGAGAATGTTCTTTAGGACAGGTGCACTCCTTGTGCAGTACGGGAGAACGTTCTTCAGGACAGGCGCACTCCTTGTGCAGTACTGGAGAAGGTAGACACAGGCTGTGTCGGAGGGTGAGAGCAGGAATTCCTAGTCAAGCTCCAGGGGTCCAGACGGGATAGCTGGAGCGGAGGTCCTGGGCACAAGAGAGGGAATGTTAGAACAGGAATAATTACACAAGAGTATCTAGCAGGTCTTCTGACTCAGGTGTCGTACCTAGGTAGGCAGTTTAACACTGTGACGAGGGACGACAGGATCCGTCAGGTGATATAGGGGCTGCTGATGAGGGAATCCCTCACAGCCGCGCTGATTGATGCTCGTCTGGCAGCGTGGGAATGCTGCCGCAGGAAGCTGCCCATATATGGGCGCAGCAGGATGGGGGCAGAGGAAGGCTCGGGCCTCGATGGGCGCAGCAGGATGGGGGCAGAGGAAGGCTCGGGCCCCGATCGTGACAATAAGATGCAATCAATATACAGAATAATAACAAAAACAAATAAAACCTTTTCCATAGAACAATCATTGGTTCAGGTCATATACTTCAAAAAGTGCTTTAAATACCAAAAAATAACTCAAACAATCACACATATAATTATAGGCCTGATAATGCAAAATGTGCAACTCTGAACCTTGCTTAGATAATACAATCCATATAGGCCTAAGATAAATGTGTATATTCTGGTTAAAAACAAGTAGGCCTGTACAAAATGAAATAAAAAAACAAGGACACAATCATGACAAAATGGTTGTCATGTATAAAACATGCTTAGACCTGTAGAACCCCCCACCCCACAACACGCATTTACACACACCAGTGTTTTAGACACACTTCTTTGTGTATTTAGCCCAGATCTCAGCTGAAATACTAAAATGACGTGCAGAGGATGTGGCAGGTAGTGGCTCCGGAATGACACATTTGATGTTGTCCAAGTAATACCACACTTTCTCTCCATCGAACCTCCAAGATGGAATGTAGAATTTGTTCTCTCCAGCACAATTCATCGTGTCAACCACATATTGATCATCCACAATCTGTAAGGGACATAGGTAAAAGAAAAAGTACAAAACAGGACTCAGGATTTACCATTAACAAGTAACCTAGTGTCCATATCTAAAACTAGTTCTACATATACCTGTGTGATGGTGCCAGGGAACAACTCTGTATCATACTCCACAAGGACCCACTTTCCCACTTCCAAAACAGGTCCTGGCTCTGCATTCTCCATATCTGACTCCACATTCGCTCCTATGAAGGAGCACTCTTTTGGGAGAAAGCATCCGCATGCACTGCCACAAAAGCAGGATACGTCCCGGGTCTGGATTACCCCTGGTTTTGTAGATGTCAGCTATAAGCAGAAATTAAATAATAAATGTATTAAAAAAGCATTGGAATCAATCAAGTTAAGCCAACTTATGACAATTCATTAATTAATTAAAACACTCTTAACAGGAGCACTCATTCAAGGGTACTACGACTATGCTTGTACCTCATGGTACCAAAGCACCTCAAAGGCGCTAAAAACAAAATTACAAACATCACAAAACAAACTGGTCAGTACTGCTTGACCTTACTCCTAGAACCCACCTCACCCCTGCCCACTTTGACAACCTAGGATGGCTTAGAGTAGACGACAGAGTACAGCAACTTGCAATGGGCCTCATGGTCTACAACAGGGGTGGCCAACCAGTCAGAGACTAAGAGCCACAAAAATTACTGTGGTACCACAAAGAGCCACACCATATACCAGCGTTTCTCAACCTTTTTTTTCAGTCACGGCACCCTTCATGTGTTTATAGGTCTCACCCTCTGGCCTCTGAAGTTGCTAATGTCTTTTTTATTTGGGCCTCACAGGGTTAAAAGTACCCTGTGAGACCCACGGTTGCAAAATTACAAAATCACTTTTAGCCATTTAAAAAAAGAATGTTTATTTAAAAAATGTTAAAGGGGAACTATTTTACTATTTCTTTCACTATTTGGGCACTTTTACACAATTCCTGTGAGTCTATGGAACACCTAGGTTTTTTTCAAAAAAATAAAATGCATTGTTTTGTATTTCTAATCAAGTACTCAAAAACCGCATTTTTCTACCTCAAGATCTTAAGCCGTTTTGAGGCTGGGCTCCAACCACTGTGTGGCCTGGTGCCAACTGCCACATCAACTGCCACATTATTATGCAGCTGAGAAATTTCTGACATCACAGATATGCACATTTTCAGATGACTCAGTTCAGTGAGGGTGAATATTGTGAGAGGAGAATTGGAAGAATGCGCCAATATGAGAATTAGAGACATAGATCCTATTAATATAAGTCCACATAGCTAAGAAACAATGGTAAACACTGAAAAAGGCCATTTATAAGATAGTTCCCCTTTAAGCACATGTATAGTCAATTGGTCCTGTTGTTCAGCCTCACAATGCTATTTGATAGTAAATGTGTTTATATGTCCCACCCTCTGGCCTCTGAAGTTGCTAAAGTCTTTTTAATTTGGGCCTCACAGGGTTAACCTCTTAAGCCCGAGATATACAGTAAAAGTGTATATTTTCAGCATTACGTTTGTTTACCAATTATTTTAACTGTTATTAGTGAAATATAAGATTATAGAAATCTCAGGGCATTGAGTCGGAAACCGGCGCATATTGACAGGAGGAAGTGGCACATCCAAAAGTGAGTATAGTCTTTTGAAGGAAGAGACTCAGGGCTTTAAAATTTAGAAAAACGACCCTACCCAGCTCACACCAGCCCCTGTCAATCATCTGACTTCTGGATTTACTTTTTTATTTCTCTTATTTTTTGGGATTATCTCCCACAAACCTGAACGTTATTGCCATGAAACAGAACGCAGTTAGTTTCTCTACCTTTCTGTGAACGTCTTGCAAAAAACGGTGTTGCAATATGATGAAACATTTTGGAGAAATGTACATTATAAAAAAGATGGCAGAATTCAGTACTGTATCTACAAAACCTTCTGTTTAATCATCTTCCCTTTATTCATTTGCTTAGATTTTTCAGGTCTGGTAAATTTTAGCATGGTGTTATTCACAGTCAAAGATAAAACATTTTTTTAAATAGAATTTATATTCTCCTTTGGTTCATTACAATTTACTCAAGCCTAGTAACAGACACTATTTCTGACACTGATATAATGTCCCTAGATTCAGATACCAAGAACATGCAAATGGACCATTTCAAAAAAATTTAAATGTTTATTCTACGTCCTTATGGAATGAGTGACATAAAAGAAAAAAGGTAAAAAAAAAAAAAAAAGTAAAAAAAAAAAAAAGTAAAAAAAAAAAAAAAAAAAAATGTATGGATGGAAGAGCCGCACATTGACGGGCAAAGAGCCACATGCGGCTCGCGAGCCGCGGGTTGGCCACCCCTGGTCTACAAGATACACTGACTACACCACTAAGGTACCCATGTACATGTCAAAATACTTCCCAAAGGTCAGTGAATACCACGACCACAACACCAGAGGGAGTTCCACAAATCATGTTCAACCCAGATTTGTCACAAACAAGGGTCTAAACACGTTTCGCATTATTATTATCAATGTGGAACGCCCTACCCACAGCCGTAATTTTTTTTTAATCCGTACCCACCTTCAAAACCGTTCTCAAAGAGCACCTACAGGAGGCTGAAATTTGAAACTGGCCCCCGTAAATGTTCAAACCCTCCCATCCCATCCCACCCCCTCCCCCCCACCCACCACCTCCCAATGTACAGTCTCCTCCCCCTCGTATGTATATATTTTCTGTTAGGATCTTTGTTTAACAGTACTCTATATTTGCACATTGTGTATGTCACAATTGTAACAGTAACTGTTAGGGATGTCCCGATCACATTTTTTTGCTCCCGATCCGATCCCGATCATGTGATTTTGAGTATCTACCGATACCGATCTTTCCCGATCCGATAAAAAATTTAAATAATTTTTATTTTTTATTTTTTAATCCCAATTTCTCACATTACATTCACCCTGAATGTTGACGTCATCCAGGTGAAAAGTTAACTTCATTCAAGCGAGGCATTGCAATCCTTGACATAAATCATTTGATGTATAATTAAATCAAAGGAAATGCGTTTGGGTCTGAGAGTGTGGCTGGTCTACTCTGCCGTTCTGCAGCTGGATACTATTGGTTTGTTTTGGCAAAATTCTTCTGCTCTGTGTGACAATAAATAAATGAATGATGATATGCAATTTAAAACCAAAACTAAGGCCTCAGTATGAGTTTAAGACGTGAACATGGTCATGTTTGTTGAATAAAAAAATAAATAAAAAAAAAATCCCGATCCCGATCTTCGGAAAATCACGTGATCGGCCCCGATCCCGATCACGTGATCGGATCGGGACATCCCTAGTAACTGTACTGGATGCTAGTTCCATAAGCAACAAGCCGGTCTGCTAGGTTCTTGAGTGCACCCCCTACCCCATCAGGGGCACCCTTGCCATGCGATGCCTCTGAGAAGTTCCAGGTGACATATTCAAACCCTCTCATGAAAGGCACTGTCGAGGCCAGATAGAACGCTGTCTTGTTGCGGTACTGGGAGATGAGCCCACGTTGCAACAGCATCATGCTTTAGGGACGCTGACAGAGAGGCAAGAGACTCCACATGTCCCCCACTCAGGTATTTGACCCCAGTATGAAGCGTCACTTGTTGGTTCCCGCCACCAAAGTGGGTGTCTTTCACTTCCATGGTGTACTTTCAGCTATAGTTAGTGTGGGTGTAATCTATACTATTTATTTATTTATTTATTATTTATTCCGCCGATTTTTGGCCAGTAACTCCTGCCAGAGCTTTTTTTGGTCCAACTCGAGTTGCTATAACTTTTTGGAAAGTTTCACCGCACCGTTTGGCTACAAATCGACTTTAAATGGGAACTTTTGGTCCATAAGGAATGAATGGCAGAACATTCTAGAACATTTGTGATGTCACAGTATGATGTCATAATAGAACATTCTAGACTATTTGTGATGTCATAGTATGATGTCATAATAGAACATTCTAGACCATTTGTGATGTCACAGTATGATGTCATAATAGAACATTCTAGAACATTTTTGATGTCACAGTATGATGTCATAATAAAACATTCTAGAACATTAGTGTCACCCACACTAATTACAAGTGTGGTTCATTCATTCAACTCTACGAAAGTGGTTCAAAAGATACAAAAATGGGGCGTGGCCTAAGGATCAAGATGAATCCCCTGAAGGGGAGGAGCCGAACCATGTGGTCAACATAGACCAATGAAAGAGGATATCCCTACTGATTATGATGTCATAATAGAACATTCTAGAACATTTGTGTTCTATATATATATATGGAACTGAAGAAGAAAAAGAAGGTGAAGAAGGAGAAGAAGGAGAAGAAGAAGAGCCCATAAAAAGAATTGCGGAGGGCAGTAATACGCCTCGATGCGTCTACTCTGCCGGAAATTCAAATAAGAAGAAGAAGAAGAACAATTCTCTCATCAGAAGATCTCAATCTGAAGAAGAAGCAGGACTGACCGACTGAAGCCTCCATTTTTCAAACAAGATACCTAAGGTGAGTGTCCACAACGGCTAGCTAGCTGTTCTACTTGAATACTGAATGTTAATATTGAATCAGACACTATTGAATAAATCAGACAATATTGAATACTGAATGAAAAAAGACTAATTTAATCAGATGAATCACTTTATTTGAGGATATTAAAAAAATTATACTTTAATCTTTTTAATTTTAATTGTTTTAATTAAAAATGAAGATTTGAACGTCCGTTTAATCAGATGAATCACTTTATTCAAATTGAGGATTTAGTTAGTCACGTGATCGGATCGGGACATCCCTAGTAACTGTACTGGATGCTAGTTCCATAAGCAACAAGCCGGTCTGCTAGGTTCTTGAGTGCACCCCCTACCCCATCAGGGGCACCCTTGCCATGAGATGCCTCTGAGAAGTTCCAGGTGACATATTCAAACCCTCTCATGAAAGGCACTGTCGAGGCCAGATAGAACGCTGTCTTGTTGCGGTACTGGGAGATGAGCCCACGTTGCAACAGCATCATGCTTTAGGGACGCTGACAGAGAGGCAAGAGACTCCACATGTCCCCCACTCAGGTATTTGACCCCAGTATGAAGCGTCACTTGCTGGTTCCCGCCACCAAAGTGGGTGTCTTTCACTTCCATGGTGTACTTACAGCTATAGTTAGTGTGGGTGTAATCTATACTATTTATTTATTTATTATTTATTCCGCCGATTTTTGTCCAGTAACACCTGCCAGAGCTTTTTTTGGTCCAACTCGAGTTGCTATTACTTTTTGGAAAGTTTCACCGCACCGTTTGGCTACAAATCGACTTTAAATGGGAACTTTTGGTCCATAAGGAATGAATGGCAGAACATTCTAGAACATTTGTGATGTCACAGTATGATGTCATAATAGAACATTCTAGAATATTTGTGATGTCATAGTATGATGTCATAATAGAACATTCTAGAACATTTGTGATGTCACAGTATGTTGTCATAATAGAACATTCGTGATGGCACAGTATGATGTCATAATAGAACATTCTAGAACATTAGTGTCACCCACACTAACTACAAGTGTGGTTCATTCAACTCTACGAAAGCGGTTCAAAAGATACAAAAACATAGACCAATGAAAGAGGATATCCCTACTGATTATGATGTCATAATAGAACATTCTAGAACATTTGTGTTCTATATATATAGAACTATTCTAACAATTCTCTCATCAGAAGATCTCATTCTGAAGAAGAAGCAGGACTGACGGACTGAAGCCTCCATTTTTCAAACAAGATGCCTAAGGTGAGTGTCCACAACGGCTAGCTAGCTGTTCTACTTGAATACTGAATGTTAATATTGAATCAGACACTATTGAATAAATCAGACAATATTGAATACTGAATGAAAAAAGACTCATTTAATCAGATGAATCACTTTATTTGAGGATATTAAAAAAATTATACTTAAATTTTTTTAATAAAAAGAATGAGGTTATGGTTGCCTTCCTTTTTCTTCCTGCTTTGGGGGTGGAGGTCTGCTCTGGTGTTGAGCAGTTCAAAGGTGGCTCGGGAGGGCTTGGTGGTACCCGTAGGCCTCCATCTTGCTCCATCTGGCTCATTGATGGAGGGAGGGGTCAAATCCAAGATGGCATTCAGTGTTTTCTTTTTAGCATAATGCCTGTTCGAATTTTCTCTCCATTGTTTTTGTTTCCTTTCATATTGTTTGTAGGTAAGATCTTCCATTTTCTTGATCTTACCATTTTCCTTTCGTTTTTGATATCTAGAAATGGAAAGGAAGCATACCATAAAATTAGGAAAAACATATATGGACAGACCCTACACTAGTGTGTGTGCATATGTGTGTCCTACAGTAGGGTCTCCCTGTGTGTGTGTGTGTGTGTGTGTGTGTGTGTGTGTGTGTGTGTGTGTGTGTGTGTGTGTGTGTGTGTGTGTGTGTGTGTGTGTGTGTGTGTGTGTGTGTGTGTGTCCGTCCGTCCGTCCGTCCGTCCGTCCGTCCGTCCGTCCCGTCCCCCCCCTACAGTAGGGACTGAATGGCTTACAAAGTGCGAGTGTGTACACATCCTCTAGTAAGGGCCAGAAAGCTGGACATCCTATCAACTAAATGGCTTGTATGAGGCTTCCTATAAACTAGCATGTTTGGTAATGACTGTACTATTTCCAAACCCCCTAACCTCTCTCTCTCCTTCCTTCTGTACTTGTCCAGCAGGTCAGGGTTGTTGTAAACCTTTTCTCTGAATTTTGCTAGCCTAGCCTTTGCTAACGCTTTCTTTTTCTCAGTGGCTGACTGTCTGCAATGAAACAGGAAAGTTAGTAAATTACATCAAAATGAACGGTTGATGATACACATTTTATTATTACTATGTAATTACAACCTTATGAACACTTAATGTTGAAGTGTTACCAATTATTACTATTTAATGACAAAGTTATGTGATGTGTTACCAAATTCTCATTGCCGAAAGAGAAGTTCTCATTACCGAAACACCCATTAAAATGTTGCGGTATATGAGAAGTGTGTTGCGGAGGATGAGAGGAGTTAGCATTTTTAGCTAAGAATGGAGAAGCCATGATGACATCGGCAAAAAAATGTCATGGTACATGTTAGGAATGTATTAACCTTTGTATTGATCAAATATTGATGATCAAAACTTTTTTCAAACAAGTAATACTTCATGTTTCAGTAATGAGAATCAATTTTGTCGTGTACAAGGGCTGAAGCGGGAAGTTAGAACTTTTAAGTGTTAACCATTGAGGTGACTTCACTTACCTTGTAGCCATCTTCTAACTTGTCTTCTTTGTGATGCATCATGGGACAATAAAACTTTATTTAAAAAATACTGTAGTCTTAACAGGAAGGTGAAAACTGTTGCGGAGAATGAGAACTGCGTCCATGGACATTATGTTTTCCACAAAAAAATCATTAATTTGTCAATTTAATTGTATAATTCATCAGCATTTCCTTGATGACACAAATAAATAAACAATATTAATAAAGTTTTAGAGAAACATTTTGAGTTTATTAAATATAAAATTAAGTCAATGGTCCATAGAAATCAATGTGGACGCATTGCGCTAATGAGAATTTAAGCACAAAATGTACTAAAATATTAAAATTATTAATTGTTATGAGTAAACAACTCATTGTACAAGAAAGAGCACATTTTTATCTTTAATATTATGTTTTGTTTACTTGAATAAATGCTAACCTTTATTTAGAAAAGATCACGGCCATGGTAAATCATTGATTTCATGAGAATGACGCGGCCAGGTAGCGCAGCGGACTAAGCGCCTGTCTACCACCACAGAGACAGTGGGATCGGATCCAGCTGTGGTGCCTCCGGCTTGGTCGACCGTCCATACTGACACAATTGGCAGTGTCAGCGGGTGGGAAGCCCGCGAGGGTGGGTCCTGGTCGTTGTAAAACAGCGACTCCTACAGTTCGGTCGGGGGCGCCTGCACAGCAAGGGAAGGATCTGGGAGAGGTAGTGTGATCCTTCCACACGTTACACTCCCCCAGTGAGAGTCCGCGCTGCCAGGTGAAAAGAAGTGGGCATTGGCTAATGGCTACACATGTGTCGGAGGAAGCATGTGATATGATAGTCTCCGCCCTCCCAGACCGACGGTAGGGGGCAGAGCACGCAACGACTAGGTAGGGGATTGGGAATTGGCATAACGTCTAACATTGGGATGGGAGAAAAACGGAAAAAGGAGGGGGAGGGGAAGAAAGTAAAAAAAAAATAAAATAAACATGCCTAATGAACAGAAGAAAACACAGCAGGGATGCGTGTGTGACGTGATTGGCTTACTGCGGTAATGCTGTAACCATGGCAGCTCTGTGTGTGTCAGGAACAGTCTTTGGAAATAATGTGTCTGAAAGTGCTTGATCCCCCCACCCTCATCAAAGGTTGACACATCATTGGAAACATGAGATGAACCAAGTGCTCTTTTGTATGGAGTCTGTTATGGAATGATGTCTGTGTGAAATGTGTTGAACGTCTTGTCTCTCTATCAGATATACAAGGACAAAAAGAGTGACGACTACATCGATGCCAAAAGAAAGACCCATTCAAACTGGATGAGGTAGGAAACTCTGCGGTGGTTTAAAAGGTACAGACTGAGACTATATCAATTACAGTAGTAGCAGTAATCTCTCTCTCTCTCTCTCTCTCTCTCTCTCTCTCTCTCTCTCTCTCTCTCTCTCTCTCTCTCTCTCTCTCTCTCCTCTCTCTGTCTCTCTGTCTCTGTATCTCTCTCCTCTCTCTCTGTCTCTCTGTCTCTGTCTCTCTCTCTCTTTCTCTTTGTCTCTCTCTCTGTCTCTCTCTGTCTCTCTCTCTCTGTCTCTGTCTCTCTCTCTCTGTCTCTCTCTGTCTCTCTGTCTCTCTGTCTCTCTGTCTCTCTGTCTCTCTCTCAGGTATGTGAACTGTGCCTGTAACGAGGAGGAACAGAACCTAGTAGCGCTTCAGCACCATGGACAGATTATCTACCGTTGCTGTTCTGTCACTACAGGAGAGGAGCTGCTGGTCTGGTATGGAGATGAATACGCTGCAGGTATTCTGTCTGTCTGTATGTGTGCATGTACATATCCTTATGTCTATTCATCTGATTTGGGGTGTAACACATCAGATCTGTAAATTACATGGTTCCTTTGCCAGTCTGGAATAATATAGACCCCACCAACAAAAATTCTCCTGTCTGTCGTAGTTGTATTGATTCATTACACAATCATTTCCATTACTCATCTGACTTCGCTCCTAATCTGCTTTCTTTCTCTGTCCATCTCCCTTTCCCTCTCTCTCTCTCTCTCTCTCTCTCTCTCTCTCTCTCTCTCTCTCTCTCTCTCTCTCTCTCTCTCTCTCTCTCTCTCTCTCTCTCTCTCTCTCTCTCTCTCTCAGGAGTGAAGACCCAGTCTCCAGTGTTTCCATGTCCTGAGTGCCAGTACTGCTACACCTCTGAGATCTTCCTCCACAAGCACCTGAAGAGGATTCATAATGATCTGTACTTCCAGCTGCTGAGAAGTGGACAGATCCGCCCAGAGAGACTCCTCCCCTCCACAGCTTCTCAACCAGGCACTTCCTTTGGGACCCTGTCTGCCCCGCCCCCCTGCGAGGTAATTAAATGAAAGAAGGTCATTAGTCAAATAGAATCTGCAATTCATTTAAAGTGTTTGTTTCATCCTGTTTGGAGCACCGGGTATGTGGGGTTTACAACATAGGACAATACAATACAACCATGACTAGGAATCTGAGTAGTTTACCAGTATAACAACATTTTCAGCTTACTTGACAATATCTGAAATATTCTGATCATAATCACCATGCAGTTATCTGGTCCAGGTCCATCATCTGTGGCTTTGTTTCTTTACATGGAACACTGTCAGCTGGCTACTTTTACTCTGTGTGTCCACTAGTCTCTTTCAGAGAGCTATTTCTTTCCTGTAGTTTTAAGATGTTACCCACTCTACCCCTAGTAGTGACCAGGAGACATAGTCTTCTGCTCCGAGCAGTCTGAACCCTCCTTGTTTTCTGCTCCTAGCAGTCTGACCCCTCCTTGTTTTCTGCTCCTATTAATCTGACCCCTCTTTGTTTTCTGCTCCAGCTGACCCACACTGGAGAGAAGCCTTACCAGTGTGAAGAGTGTGGGAGGGGCTTCAGTCAAGTAGGTCACCTGAAGAAACACCAGATGACCCACAGTGGAGAGAAGCCTTACCAGTGTGAAGAGTGTGGAAGGGGCTTCAGTCAAGTAGGTGACCTGAAGAAACACCAGATGACCCACAGTGGAGAGAAGCCCCACCAGTGTGCAGAGTGTGGGAGGGGCTTCAGTCAAGTAGGTCACCTGAAGACACACCAGAGGACCCACAGTGGAGAGAAGCCCCACCAGTGTAAACAGTGTGGGAGGGGCTTCAGTGAGTCAGGTAGCCTGAAGGTCCACATGCTGACCCACACAGGAGAGAAGCCCCACCAGTGTGAGCAGTGTGGGAGGGGCTTCAGTGTGTTATCTAACTTCAAGAGACACCAGCGGTTCCACAGGGGAGAGAAGCCCTACCACTGCCAACAGTGTGGGAGGAATTTCAGCCAGTCTAACAATCTGAAGAAACACAAGTGTGCAGGTGAGCTCTCACACCTCTAGGTTCTGTATATATATATATATATATATATATATATATATATATATATATATATATATATATATATATATATATATATATATATAATATATATATATATATATATATTTAAGCCTTTTTAAAATACTTTTTAAGGCTTAACATTCTGATTAAATTTAAGACTTTAGGACCCTGCAGAAACCCTGCATAAAAGCCTTTCCTAAATGCCGTGTTCCAACCGTTTGACTAGTGCCGTCTTGAATGGTGCTGTGGTCATGTGCTCCTGTCTTCCCAGCCAGCAGGCACGGTAGGCAGGGTTTTCACAAGGTCCTTGAAGTGCTTAAAGTGCTTGATACGTTTTTTGTTTAAAGTCAAGGCCTGGAATTCCTTGAAAACAGCAAATCTTTTAACAAGGTGCTTAAAAAGTCCTTGAAATTCAAATCAACCATTCGCATTGAACGTTTTGTTCATCCATGATAACATTTTTACATCGGCCGGATTTGATCAACCACCTTGAATGTTGCAAGAAAAAGCACTTAAAACATCTCTCTCTCTCTCTCTCTCTCTCTCTCTCTCTCTCTCTCTCTCTCTCTCTCTCTCTCTCTCTCCTGCAGGGGAAGGAGTACAGCTGAGTACCTGAACACTGCATACCCGTCCCCCAGCTGTTCCTCCAGGGCCCTCGTCCACCCTCCATCCATCCACCTCTATCCATTCTCCTTCCTAGCTGGGTTGTCAATAAATAAATATATAAACAAATAAACCCGTTCCGTCCTCTGAGTTTTTAAAATTGACAAACTGGTTTAGGCAACAAGTTTGATTCATTGATTGAACATTTTAATTGACAGTTTGCAGAATGGGTACAGTACAGTATAGCTCAATACACACAATTGTTAAGGTGATGCAGACCAGAAAGACTTTCATCTTGTTTACATCAGGGTCCCCCATTTTCAATTCATAATGATATTTATGACATACACAACATACTGATATACAGATATAAAGATCTAATCGAATCATCTAATCTAATTATGACATTTATGACATACACAACATACAGATATACAGATATAAAGATCTAATCGAATCATCTAATCTAATCATGACATTTATGACATACAGATATACAGTACTGTTTTGGGAAACATGTGAACACAAGAGCAGAGCTTGTGATAATGGCTGCAGTGGCTACTTTTATGTTTTATATTGTTAAGATATTGTGTGAGCAAAAAATAAAAGAATACATTTTATGAAGTATAGTTATTAATTTACTCATACAGTATGTACAAGCCTGTTTGTAGAACTGCCCTGTGTTGTTGACCTCAAACGCGCTAAAAACTAAATTACAAACATCTCAAAACTAACTGGTCAGACTACTGCTTGACCTTACTCCTAGAACCCACCTCACCCCTGCCCACTTTGACAACCTAGGATGGCTTAGAGTAGACGACAGAGTACAGCAACTTGCAATGGGCCTGGTCTACAAGATACACTACACGACTAAGGTACCCATGTACATGTCAAAATACTTACCAAAGGTCAGTGAATACCACAATCACAACACCAGAGGGAGCTCCACAAATCATGTTAAACCCAGATTTGGCTCAAACAAGGGACTAAACACGTTTCCCAATTATGCCACATCAATTGGGAACGCCCTACCCACAGCTGTAAAGGAATGTGAATCACTACCCACTTTCAAAACCACTCTCAAAGAGCACCTACGAGAGACTGCTATTCGAAACTGGCCCCTGTAATGTCCTAACGCAACCCCCTCCAATGTACAATAAATGTCCTATTAAACCCAATAATACACAAGACCCTCTTCTTGGGACCAAGTAAGGTGCTGTCTCTCAAAATAGTATAAGTGGCTATCTTGGCCCTGAGAGCATTGCTCTCCGGCTATGCAGCTAGACCCTTCTCAAATAAGCACGAAAAAGGCTATAATCTTATAAAACGATTGAATAGGCTAAACTTTGGTTTAAATGATTTAATTCACATTTGTTTATTTCATCAAATGTTTCCCGACATAATGCTACCTGCCCCGACCAGATCTGTCACTCTGTTGCAATACAGATGAATTATCTTCTCAAAATAGTGGCTATCTTTTATGAGTATTTTACCACTGGTTGAAAACCATTGCTGTAGATCACTGCCGGTACGTGCGCTGGGGTTAGGGTGACCAGATCCCAATAAACCAAATGTGGGACAAATGGTATGTTTGTGAGGGACAATGTGGGACGCCCCCCCCCCCAGCGCAGCACCCGCCCCTCCTTTTTTTTGGTGGACTGTCCCTGTCCCCTCAATCAAGGCTCATCCGCCACTGTCCTCATTCAAATGACCACAAGCCTAATATGTTTTGCCCTTATTCATTTATTTTATTTTCCTTTTGTCTCTAATGGGTGTTAAGTACTCAAAATAAATAAATAAACAAATAATAAATAAAATGACCACCCAGACTTACAATCACCTATGATTAGGTCTCAGGCACGTGCACACATAGAGGCCAAGGGGTGCCTGAGCACCTGCCTTTTTGAGCCTCATCAAAAAAGTGCCCTTTTTGAAAAAAAATTTATAATTTTTTTTTTTTTTTACAGTTACGCATATAGACTGCCCTTCCAACTGAAAAATGTCAGGATAGAATCAAAATATTAGGTAAAGAGAGAGAGATGCCCCATATTCCATTGCAGTTTGCACGGCCTCCTCAGCGTGCCTCTCCGCGGACCTATATATTTTATGCATAGCGTGGGTGGTGATGATGATGATGATAGAAACCGCTGTTGAATGCTGGTATTACACTCATTGAGGGACACGAAGAAGTCAAGTCCGATGGGATTTGGGAATCTCAAATAGAAATCGGGATTGGAATAAAAAATGCATTTATATTAAACAATACAGAATATACAGCACTTCTTGGGGTCTGTAGGGTAAGCACTTATTCCCTCCCCCCTGAACATTTATGGAGATGTATGGTCCTTTTAAGTCAGTGATAAAAGTGTCTTTCAAGGATAAGTGAGCTCCTGCACTGATTATTATAGTTCAATATTTGATCACCAAAACCCCCCAAAAAGCATAAAAAGGGGGACCCCGCCCGAAAAGGGCCCTTAAAATTCGCGCTTGCGCGCTCGGTTAATATACACACAAGTGTAGTGCCCTTTTCAGCCTTTGAGCACCTGCCCCTCTAAAGTCCTGTGCACGTCCCTGTTAGGTCTGGACCCCCAGTCTTATCACACACATGCACACACACACACACACACACACACACACACACATGTAGTAGAATTCCAGCCAAACTGGTGGTTATTGTACTGTATATCATGAAGCACAGAATGGCGAAAACACAGAGGTACAATACATACACTTTTCTCCCCCCCCCTCCTAAAGTACAAGAAACGAGACACCTCTGACTTAGTAATGCAGCTGTTGCTTCGGGCTTCCTCAAATCTCTGTGGAGGGGGGTTGAAACAAGCAGACGCTTATTGAGTAGGAGACAGTGTCTCGTTTGATCCTTCCTGGGAAAGTCAATAACATGGGTGATTTTACAACCCAGGGCCCTAGGCCATCTGTTCCAACAATGAAACTGCCATTTGAGATGCCAGTTTGTCTCTGCTGAAAACAAAAGAGCAGATAACCATCACAGATCAAAAGAAAAGACCATTTGAAACCACATCGTGACACAATTCGATGTAAAACGTCACGATAAGGAGTTAGCCAATAAGAGTTGAGAGTACGTGTCCTCCAATAGGAACACTCGAGGAGAGGTTGGAAAACGCCCGCTTGCCGTAACATTAGAGGCGGAGCCTAAATTTGATATTAGCAAGACTCCGTGCTAGTAGAGACACAACAACAGACCCGAACAGAGACCCAGGAAGCGACAAAGAACACACACCCTTTCTCTCTCCAACAGACTGAGGAAAACACGCAGCAGAAGAGACGGCCGCGAAAACCTACCATCTGAAGAAGCCGAGACGAGACATGTCCATAGATATTGAATATTTAGCCTAAAGTCTGGTGAACCTCGGCATAGTGAGGTCTTCCATCAGGTTTTATTGCAATTGTTCTTTCAAATCTTTGATTTGTATTGATTGAAATCCTTCTTATTAAATACGGATTCCTTTTCAAACTGCTCAGAACTCGATTTCTTCAACCGCCGCGCCGTGTTCTCTGAAGGTGTACGGGCAGAAAACCATCACATACATGGTTATCTGCATTTGTAGCTAAGTAGTACTTCAAAGAGCTTTTTAAGGTTTAAACACAGCGCAGAGTACGAAGGTTAAGCTAGGAAGTTACTACAATTTTGGTGCTGTGACCCTTGAATAGAAACGTCCGTTTTTGAACGAGAACAAAGGAGAATTTTTTTCTCCTCTTTCTTCACCTCGAACGACAACAACAACTGATCAATCGATCCGTCTTCAAGTGACTGGAAGTCGCTAAAGGTGAGTGTTATGGAGTGTACGGGTGTTCAATTCGAACCAACGAGGGGGTGGCTAAAAGTATGACTGTAATTAAGTATTAAATGAAATGTTCTGACCAAGGGGTAGCGACTCAAGGCTGTGTGGGATTATGGGTCCTGTGAGCAGGATTTTTAACCACACTAGTGCTGTCGTATTCCTTACAGTAAGAGAGTTAAGCACGGATATGCGTAGTATTTCCTACAGTAGAAATTTTAGCATAAGTGAACGAGACGCTGCCCGTGGTCGGAACATTAAGAATAGGTATGGAAGTATTTAGGAACAATGTCTAGGTTTGTGCTCAGGGTTGAGCAAGGGGAACGTGTGCATAGTACGCCTTATAGTATTGGCTTAAGCACATAATGCGTAGTATTTTCTAAAGTAGAAATGAAGCATGAATAGGGTCTAGTTTTACCCTGGGCACAGCCGGACATGTTAAATTTAAACAACGATAGGCTGTAACATTAGAATGGTACGTGGGGTAGGCTCGTATGTTGCAGGCTGTGCTGTAACATGGGACTCGTATATACGAGTCCCGTGTTACAACAATAGGCTGTAGCATTGGAATGGTACTTAAAGTAGGCTCGTATGTTGCAAGCTATGGTTAAACAATTGTGTATGATGTTTGTGTATGAGTGAAAGCGTTATGGTTAGGTTTAACATGTGTGAAGTATATAGATTAAATCTGTAAAGTGGCACTTATAATATGACTGAGAACGGTTTTTAATATTGAATCGGGTATACACGCGACGTCCAAAGTGCACACACGCAACGGTAAATGCGCCACCCAGCTTCATGGAGGGGGGCGCGTGCATGCTTGTGTGGACAGAGCGCGTTCTCGTTGGAACTCGTGCGTGTCGTAGCGCGCAACATGCTACAAACGATAGCTCGTTAGCCTCTGAGGCACCGGAGCAAACGGAGGGAAAAGTAGACGTAATTCAAATGTATAGGGTCGATCGTTAGTGTCTTGAGATTACGGCGATGTGTAGGGCACTTAAAATTTTTCATATTCGTGGCGGATAAAATAGTTATGTAATGTTTAAGGTGATCGGGATTATCTAGAACCCGACCCGGAAGTCGTTCTAAGCTCGCCGGAAATGACGACGGAGGGGTCAAACTAGTGTTTCATTATTATGTTTTTATATTTCTAAGGAGATCACTACACTGGCGTTTTGAGGGAAATAGGATTCTGTTGTGGGGTATGTGGTATTGTATTAACGTTGCGAGGGGACGGCCCGCGCGGCGGAACGGGTCGTTGGGAACGTTTTTATGGGATCATGGGAGCAGCTAAGCTAATGCTACTTAGCCGCGCTAAACGGCTAAAGCGGTCGCCGGATGTGACGTCGTGAGCGCGCGCTAGGTTGAAGCTAACGAAGCTAATATGCTAAGCTAACGAAGCTAATATGCTAAGCTAACATGCTAAGCTAACTGTGCTGACGTCATGGCATGACGGGACTCTCGGTATGTCTCGCGAGGGGGCGTCCATCTTAGAAGGGGCGCCGAGCGTCCATCTTAGAAGGGGCGCCGAGCGTCCAATTTGGGAGGGTACCGAGCGTCCATCTTGGTAGGGGTGGCGAGCGTCCATTGTTAAGGGGAAGGTGGAGTTTGTTGGGGATACGGTAGGGGGCAGAAGTGTACAGGATGGATGTGTTTGGATTCTGCTCACAGAACGTTTTCATTGTACACTCTCTCTCCCCCTCTTCTTCCCTCTCACCTCCCTCCCTCTCTCTCCCTTTCTCTTTCTCTCTCTCTCTCTCTTTCTCTTTCTCTCTCTCTCTCTCTCTCTCTCTCCTTTCCTTCTCTCACCCTCCCTCTCCCTTTTCGCCTCCCCCCCTCTTTCTCTCTCTCTCTCTCTCTCTCTCTTCCTCTTTCTCTCTCTCTCTCCCTCTCACTCTCACCTTCCTCTTTCTTTCTCTTTCTCTTTCTCTCTCTCTCTCTCTCTCTCTCTTCCCCTCTCTCTCCCCCTCTCTCTCTCTCTCTCTCTCTCTTCCTCTCTCTCTCTCCCTTTCTCTTTCTCTCTCTCTCTCTCTTTCTCTTTCTCTTTCTTTCTCTCTTTCTCTCTCTCTCGCCTCCTCTCCCTCTCTCTCTCTTCCTCTTTCACCCCCCCTCTCTTTCTTTCCTTCTCTCGCCCTCCCTCTCCCTTTTCGCCTCCCCCCCCTCTCCCTCTCTCTCTCTTCCTCTTTCACCCCCCCTCTCTTTCTTTCCTTCTCTCGCCCTCCCTCTCCCTTTTCGCCTCCCCCCCTCTCCCTCTCTCTCTCTCTTACCCCCCCCCTCTCGCTCGCTCCCCTCATTTCAACACCGCCTCTCTTCCATGTACTGCCCCCCCCCGAAACGCTTCTCTTTCTCTCCTAGGTTAGGGCCTGTATATAGAGTTTTTTATGGGTTTCAAACGCGGTGTAGTGCTAGGTATATTGTTATTGCTGTTTACTGTAAAGTTTCAAAGGCGGTAGGTTGAGTTTGGGACTTATTAAATTGGTTAGGTGAAATAGGTTGTTAAGTATTTGCTGTGTGCTGTGGTGATGTTTGCGGTTATAGTAGTTTGTGTGAATGTTATCAGGGTGTGTGTGACGTACGTGTTCAAGTCTCTCGGCGCGGCTGGTTCTGCGTCGGGGGACCCACACCGCTCGGTTGCGCCTGCGTATGCAATGATGGTAATGAAGGTTGGCGCGGAGGGTGGCAGGGTGGGTGTGGGCGTTCCGATAGAGCCGTGGTGCCCGGCGTCCGCGCTGGCGACTATTCTCTGATCTGGGCGGTGGACGTTCAGGGTTGGGGAGTGGGAGGGCCGGGGCGTGCGTGTGGGTGCGAGGCGGGGGACGTTCCTGGACGACCGTGCGTTGCAATTGACGGGATAGGATTGTGTGTACAATTGTGTTGTTTTTTTTCCCCATAGTAGGTACGTTTGGAGGGCTGTGTGAAATGGGGCGGTGTGCCCGGGGTTCGGTGTTGGGTCTGGTCGGCTATGCATGGCCGTCCGGCAGGGCACTGGACTCTGGGGATACTGGCCTGGAGCACGGGAGAGGTTGCCGAGATGCTGTCGGCTGTGTACCTGTGGTGAGGTGGGTTTAGGCCACTGTGGAGGGGCTGTTAGGGTCTCTTCAGTAAACAGGGTCGGCACCTCACGGCGTGCGTGGCGCGGCGTCTGTGGCATTCTTTAGATTACCTCTGGGGGACACGTGTCTGGGTGACAGGTGTCCCCTGGGGGGTGTGGTACTAAATAATGGAAAAGAATGTAAAAAATGAATGTAACTATATTAATCAAGATGTTTTGGTTTTCCGAGGAGAATCAGAATTGGAGCAGGATCAAGCGGAAGTAAAGGAGAGCGGAGATTCAACAAAAAATAGGAACCCAGTGTGTTGACAGAGATCGAACGAGATAAGCTGTATCGTTATATCGTTATTTTCAAACAGATCACACTGTGTCTTGCTAAATATATTAGTATAGTGTTGCCCGACATTTCCAATGCATAACGAATAGTGGAGATAACAGGGAAATGCCACTGTATTAAGTCTGGATGTTTTTTGCTTTCTTGCCATACAGGTGCTCGACTGGACAGGAGCTCTGAACGATTTCCATAACCATCTGGGGAAACGGGCCGGCTGTAATGAGCCTTGGTATAAGTATGAATGATAAGCCAGTTATCAATCCTTGTCTGCACAGTAAAACGTTGACAGTGTGAGTGTTTTAACTCAAGTAAGTAGAAATAGGAAAGACAGAGAAACTTGTTTTTTCAAACGGTAATTACAGGAGTGTTGGAAGTGGAATGAATGACAGGAACATAGGAAGTTCACCTTAGTGGAACATTGATAGGAACAACTGGAGCGGTAAATGCAATATTATTAACAATAGAATAACAACAACAACAATATGGAAAAGGGGCTTAGTGATCGGGCCATTGGGGGGAGTAGGCCGAGAGCCTCTGCAGACATTTCCCAGATAGACTTTACCAGTGATAATGATCTGATCAATATGGACTTCTCTCATGTGACCAGTACGACAAAAGGACTGGCAATGTTGACTTTGGTTCCAATACAGGGGAGTGAACCAGTGACGACGGTGTTACTCCAACCAGAACCGATTCAAGCTGGAGTGTCCATTGCAGGCGACTGCAGTTTAACCAAGGTACAGAAAAAGAGACTGAGGAGGGCAGCGTTGTTACAGCGGTCCCGTGAAATCCACTCTGGCCGGATGGCTGGAACTGAGACCGACAGCAGGTATGGAATACACGAACAGCTTCTACAGCACCCATGTCCAACCTGCCCTCAGCACCGAAGCCAAGATGAGAGGCGGGAAGAAACACATTCCATTCGGAGGACACAACGACTTTGTGGTCAAACCCAAACACATGGTGATGGAGAACCCCTCCCCCATCAGGCCGTTCCAGTACGTGTGTGCTCCAGACAGCGAGCAGACCCTCCTCGCCGCCCCGGCCCAGTTCCTGCTGGAGACCTTTCTGCAGAGCTGCTGCCACCGGCTGTTCCCCAAAGCCGTCCGGAACAGAACCAACCCTGTGCTGTCCATCGACAGCTACCTCAACATCGGCCCAGCCCTGTGATGGGAAGTCAAACCGCCGGTGCTGAGATGGGGGAAGAGGCAGCATCCTATAGACAACAGAGAGCGTTTGTGACAGCGTTCGAACAACACGAGGCAGTTCATCGAGATCTGATGAAGATACAGCTGGAGATTGGTCAAGCCGCACACGAGATTCAGAGATTGGGACGAGAACTGGCAAGAAAGGCTGCGCTACTAGAAGCGACAGCTGTTGAGATCATGCTTCAGGCGTCTGACCTAGGCCGCCGTGATCAAAGAGTGCCCTGTGCTCCGTTGCCCGGACAGGGAACTGGGCCGCGATACAAAGAGTGGCAACCACGGCCGAAAGGAGGAGGCAGACCCCGGAATCCGGGAGGATTCCGGCCACGGGTGGTGGTGTGTTGGACATGTGGCGTGACTGGTCATATCTCACGGGAGTGTACGAACAATGGCCCGGCTAGCTCAGACTGATTAGAATAAGGATAGAGATGATGATACATAGATAAGGTTTGATTAGGTGTGCGAGTTACTAAAATGGTTTGGAAGACTAACCAGGGTAAGTTGGGGCTATAGAGGGATGACGTAACTGAATATTGCATGAGCTAATCAAACTAACAAAATTAATGGTTTTAGACAGGAACAATGGAACATTTAATGTTAGACAGAGTTGGAAACAAAGGACTATTTAATTTTGTTGCAGGGGTATTTATGCCTCTAGATAATAGTTAATTCTGTTGGATGAGTGTGTAGCATTTAAGCACTCACAATTTTTTTGTAAATTTACAATTTTCTTTGTTTTTGTTTGACTATATTTTTTAGGAACTGGCTGGCTGGGAGGGATCTCTCGCTGGTCAGGGATAGCAGGTGGTGGTGACACAGCGAGACTGGTAGGAAGTCTGATATAATGAGCTGGAAACTGAGAAATGGACGGGAGCTGGTTCATGGTTTGTTTTCCGCTCATTAAGAGTCCAGATGTAGAATCTGGGGAGTTGTGTCACATGTTGGGTTATGTTAAGTGTTGGGGGAACATATTTCTCTGTCTATAGAAAGCTCTGTAGGTTTCTGGTCGCAAATTGGCCAGATAGTGTTCATGTAGGGTGCAGACATGTGAATTTGATGATTGACTTATGGGAGGCTCTGCACCGGCTTGTTGAAAGCTGGCGGAGTGTGTGTGATGAGTGTTTAAAGAGACTGTGGTTTGTTGACCATGCACAATAGGTTCTGTTGGTGATTGGCCTCGTCTAGAGCTGGCTGTCCGGACCGAGGAGCTGTCGGGAAACAAGGTATTGATAGTGAAATAATGGATATTCCACTTTTAAGGGTGTGGATAGTTGTGTTGAGCTTGAGATATTTGATCTAGTAAAACAGTACAGCACAAATAAGAAATGAGACAAAGGTGATTTGATTGGATGCTAACGTAAGAAGCTGTAAAATACATAGATAAATGATTTGGAGAATTATGTATTGTCAAAATGCGGAACAGTAGAGAATGTATCTGCAAAAATAAATGTTTCCAATCTATTATGTGTTTTGTAAATAATAATCCAAAATGCAAATAAGGACAGAGGGAAAATCGTTTCCCTCTGTGGAAAATTGGAGCAGTACCGAGACCTGCACACAACAAAGAGGAGGCTGTGATTAGCACAAGGTACGACAAGAAGAAAACGGTTAAAAACGAATTAAAAATAAGCTGGTAATGATCTGTCAACACACAGGACTGATTTGGTTGAACGCTCTCCCTCTAGTACGGTTTACTTGTCGTTCGTGCGAACTTCGCGGTCTGCGTTTGACACCGCACGAAATGATGCTAGGTCGCTGCATGGTAGTACCAGGTTTGCGCGCGACAGGCAAAGGTCCGAGTTTGGACATCCTGGACAACGACATGCGTGAGTACGTAAAATACATGTCGAAGATACACAAAAGTATTCTGGTTCATGTCTCCAGTAGACAGGAGCATGAAACCGGGGATGAGGTGAATAGGCAGACTACACCTCAAATCATACCAGGCGACTACGTTTATGTCAAAGTATTTAGACGCAAGTGGTTTGGCGCGAGACGGGAAGGGCCATACAAAGTCGTTCGAGCCACCGAGAGGGCTTTACAAGTTGAAGGATCGCCTATGTGGTTTCACGTTACTCATTGTGTAAAAGCAACCAATACGGACCAAGAATGGGAACCTGAACCACAAGACCTTGACGGTAAAACCGGGGCGTCGCAACCGTTACACGAAGGCGAAGTGAAGGCGGCGCTAACCCCAAATGATGGGGAAGACCCGGATGATTATGGCGAGCCAGACCGAGGGGGCCACGATTGGCCACCAGTAGAAGATGAAGGTTTTTTACAGGAACCAGACAGAGGAGAGGATTATGAATTGGAACATAATAACTTCTCCTCTGTGGACATGGAGAAGGTACCAGAAGAGCCAGAGGAACCAGTGCTTAGCACAAGCCCGGAACAAGATGCTCGACCACAACGAGTCATCAAGAAGCCTAAACGATATACATAGGCAAAGGAAGGGATAGTGTAACTGATAGGCCTTGGAGAGGGCGTGTACATATTAATTTTTGATTTTTGGTTTTTCATTAGCTAAGCTCTCTCCTTTTTTAGAAATGTTTAGATAGTAAATGCAATGTAAGGTCTTTTCTTTCAGAGTGAATTGCACAAAACAAACACAGTTGGATAAAAAACACATAAAGTATAGTCTAAAACCTGGTAATTGGTATGATCATCTTTTTGTATAAAGGGACGTACCTAGACGGAAGTGGAATTGATATAACTGATAACATTGTATATAACCTGCAAAATGAGTGGAAATTGTTAAACGGTGTGCGTGAATAGAGAACTGTGTAAATAAAAGATGGGTCCATAGTCGGTCAGTGGGGGAGGAGTAATGTGGGTGTTGAAAGCAAATGATACTAACAGATATGAAAAATGAGAGTCAGAAGGATTCTGGAAAGGTTTGGCTTTGAGCGAATTAGGTTAAACAGTAAGGTTAAGGTAATTGTAAACAGTTTGTTTGAGGAATTACTAACATGTATCTTGGGGATTATCAATCCCCAAACCGGGGAAACTGTAGTAGAATTCCAGCCAAACTGGTGGTTATTGTACTGTATATCATGAAGCACAGAATGGCGAAAACACAGAGGTACAATACATACACTTTTCTCCCCCCCCCTCCTAAAGTACAAGAAACGAGACACCTCTGACTTAGTAATGCAGCTGTTGCTTCGGGCTTCCTCAAATCTCTGTGGAGGGGGGTTGAAACAAGCAGACGCTTATTGAGTAGGAGACAGTGTCTCGTTTGATCCTTCCTGGGAAAGTCAATAACATGGGTGATTTTACAACCCAGGGCCCTAGGCCATCTGTTCCAACAATGAAACTGCCATTTGAGATGCCAGTTTGTCTCTGCTGAAAACAAAAGAGCAGATAACCATCACAGATCAAAAGAAAAGACCATTTGAAACCACATCGTGACACAATTCGATGTAAAACGTCACGATAAGGAGTTAGCCAATAAGAGTTGAGAGTACGTGTCCTCCAATAGGAACACTCGAGGAGAGGTTGGAAAACGCCCGCTTGCCGTAACATTAGAGGCGGAGCCTAAATTTGATATTAGCAAGACTCCGTGCTAGTAGAGACACAACAACAGACCCGAACAGAGACCCAGGAAGCGACAAAGAACACACACCCTTTCTCTCTCCAACAGACTGAGGAAAACACGCAGCAGAAGAGACGGCCGCGAAAACCTACCATCTGAAGAAGCCGAGACGAGACATGTCCATAGATATTGAATATTTAGCCTAAAGTCTGGTGAACCTCGGCATAGTGAGGTCTTCCATCAGGTTTTATTGCAATTGTTCTTTCAAATCTTTGATTTGTATTGATTGAAATCCTTCTTATTAAATACGGATTCCTTTTCAAACTGCTCAGAACTCGATTTCTTCAACCGCCGCGCCGTGTTCTCTGAAGGTGTACGGGCAGAAAACCATCACATACATGGTTATCTGCATTTGTAGCTAAGTAGTACTTCAAAGAGCTTTTTAAGGTTTAAACACAGCGCAGAGTACGAAGGTTAAGCTAGGAAGTTACTACACACACACACACACACACACACACACACACACACACACACACACACACACACACACACACACACACACACACACACACACACACACACACACACACACACACACACACACACACACACACACACACACACACACACACACACACACACACACACACACACACACACACACACACACACACACACACACACACACACACACACACACACACACACACACACACACACACACACACACACACACACACACACACACACACACACACACATAATGACCACCCAGACTATGTATAATAATGACCACCCTCACAACGCTTTTTCACTCTCCTGCCCTCCGGGAAGAGAATGAGGAGCCTCCGAGCCAGGACCAGCAGACTGAAAGACAGCTTCATACACCAGGCTGTCAGGAAGCTGAACTCTCTCCCAGCTCTAGCCTCTCCCCTCCTCTACTCTGCCACCACAGAACCTGGACTAAGAACACCCCCCCCGCAGTAATGGCACAATAATAAAGAATATGATTATCTTCCACCTGCACTGATTTGTGCAGGGGGTGGTTAGGTTACCAAACGGCTACTCGCATCTTTTTTATTGTTATTATTCGTTTTCAATCTAAACCGTTTGGGATTGTTTTCCCCTTTTCAAATTTCGACCAAGCGAGCGGTCTTCTCTCGTGCCGAGCAGCGGAGATTACAGCAGCGCATGGAACTGATCTGTTTATCCCAAGTTGCGCGGAAGGACAACTGGCTCTGAAACTGACCCGCCTCGCTCGACAGCGTTGGGACTTGTTGTTGTCATAGGATGCGGTGTCACTCGCGGCCAGATACTAGTAACGTTACGCGACGCATAGAGGCTCTTCACATTGGCTGGGGGGGCGGGGGGGAGCGGGGACATTAGCGCGGATGACAATCAATCATGCGGGACATGGTCTCAATTTGCGTGACGCGTGAAAAGAGACAGAAATGCTGTACAATCACGCGCAATGCGTGACATCTGACCACCCTAGCTGGGGTGGCGAGCCTTTATCGCTACCAGGGAACATAGGACCCGGGGAACATAGGACCTTATTGCAGCATTTGGCAAGCCTTTATCGCTACCGGGGAACATAGGACCCAGGGAACATAGGACCCTTTTTTTGTTCTGGAGCATTCGGGAGCGGGGAACATAGGACCCGGGGAACATAGAACCCTTTTTATCTCGATCGGGGAACATAGAACCCAGGGAACATAGAACCCGGGGAACATAGACATGCTCCCACGTTAGCTACTAGCTAGATCACTCAGAAAAGTCTATACATTACTACAATTTGAGCAGTTATGTCTTACTTGTCAAATGATTTACCAATTAACGTTACCGTTCATTAACACTTTAATCGCCATTGACACTGAAACACGTCATTCCCCGCCATGCTCATTCTGCCGATGACGCTGGACAGCGTCTTTGATATCAATATTTCAAAAATCTGTGATAGAAATCATATTTCTCCCCCGGAGGCGTGTGGCTTTTTAACAGCGGAGGAGCGCAAGAATGTGACAATGTGACCATGTGACCGCGGCAGCGCGAGAGAGCGGCAGTGCGGAAATAGGCTGTCTATTGCCATTCTCTAAGACAAACGCTAACCTTAACCAGCTCCTTAACAGCGCCTAAACTTAACCTTTCTAACCTTAACCAACT
The DNA here is from genome assembly GCF_963971535.1 of Notolepis coatsorum. Lineage (NCBI taxonomy): Eukaryota > Metazoa > Chordata > Actinopteri > Aulopiformes > Paralepididae > Notolepis > Notolepis coatsorum. The sequence goes on along the minus strand of NC_140180.1, from coordinate 14,027,543 downwards.
CCGAAACAATGCCTAACCTTAACCTTAACCTTAACCATGCCTAACCTTAACCTTAACCATAGAAAGAATATTGCCATTCTCTAAGACAAACTCTAACCTTAACCAGCTCCTTAACAGCGCCTAAACTTAACATTTCTAACCTTAACCAACTCCGAAACAATGCCTAACCTTAACCTTAACCTTAACCATGCCTAACCTTAACCGGCGAAAGAATACACGTTAAAAAAAATTTAATAAAAAAAATTGATGGGATTCGAACTTGAAACCAACGGACCGCAGGACCGCAAGACCGCCGCGCTGCCAGGTGAGCTAAAGCTAAGCTTTGAATGAGAATCATGGCGGTTTACGGCTAAATAATGCCGCAAGCTCTGCCGCTCCGCTCTGCGGTTGCCGCACCTGCCGCGGGGCGTGTCGCAGCCAATCAGGGAAAACGCGGAAGCATTCGGCGCACTCCTTCGCTGTTAATAAGCTGAGAGTCCCTCTCAACTCTACAACGGTTCAAGAGCGCCATCTGGTGGCCGATCGGCCGATCGCCCAGGGGAGAAACAGGAAGTGGAAGCTGGTGCTCATTTCAATTGGGTCCGATCACTCTGTAATAGTCCCAGGACTCCAGCTGATCACAACGGATAGTGATCCGTTACCAATAACTCGATAAACAACATGATTTGGACGTATATACTATTATACAACCTGGAAATGGATCGGGTATTTCTACATCCCATAATAGAAAAATTCTGTTCCACGCTCATCTCCCAACGGCGAGAGGAAGCTACGGTGAGTTTCAGCGTTATTTTTTAATGTCTTCTATACTAACTGCTCTAATGATCATATCACCCACACTAGATGAATGATATAACGTTGCCCACGGAATTATAAACGACCCCCCGCCCATTCGGTCAACATCAGATCATACGTAGTAACTTCTAGAAGTACGTGCAGTTGAAATTTTTTTTATCTTGCGCCGATTGCTATCAAACTGTATACAATCATCAATATAATGCATTTAGGGCTATAAATCACGTTCTGGAGAAATCTGCAGAAAACGATAAAAACATACTTATACTTTAGACCGTATTTTAGTATGAATATGTGAATGAAAAAGTATAACGTTGCTACACCCTGAACAATAGATATAGGACTTTGAATGGGCCATGGTAATGTCAATTTAGCAATACAATTTAAAAAGTTATAGCCCTGCAAAGAAGGGGAACTTCTCCATGTTAAATAGGGCTGGCGAGGGATGGTAAATTATGAATTTAACCCCGGCGATCAAAGTGTTAACATGAGTTGATGATAGATGTATATATATTTTACACAACCGAGGAACAGAATGCTAGCTAACAATCGTTTGTCTTGCTAACAGCACAGCAAAATTAGCAAAATGGCATTGAGTGAGGTGAGTTTTTATCAGCTGCCAGTTTGTGTTTACAATAACATTAATGCTATAATTCTTCTAAACATTTAGTAACGAACATAGTCATAGACTAGATAACGCCATCAAAGTGAAATGAGAGACATTCATAAATTAATGTTAAAACCATTCACCATACATTCCATGATTGATGTGATATAATTGTAACATTACTGAAATATTCAGCTTGATTCCGACAAATTCTAAAATGATGCTTGTATTTTGTAAATTATTTTGAAATACAACCCTCTTAATTTGAAATAGCAATCTGCTAGATAGATGACTAAAGTCTTAGGTACATGGGTATCAAATGTTTGGCTGTTCAAAATTCAATTGAGGGCAAAAACCCATTCAACTGAGATTATTACTGGGTCTATTTATATAGTTCGACTATCAGAGACACGCATTCAGACAGAGTTTGACATGATTCCCAGCGTCGTGCCGATTATGAAGTTGGGAATGACGAACAGAGAGGCATGACGGGCGCAAGCTACTGGGGAACCAACGCGCACGCACTGAACTATTGCTGTGACGTCGGCATGTTTCTCCCGCCTCGACCATGAAATTTAGCTCTTTGAATATTCATGACCCTTATACTTTGCTGTGCAAATGGCAGACTTTCAAAGTCATCTTAACTAGTGCAACTACTGCGCAATGAATGAATGAATCAAGTTCGAAATATAAAAAACTTCTCTTAAACCACGGTTCTGATTCTGCCTAATGCCAGGATTAGTCAAATGTTACACTATAAAAACTGTCCAAGAGTCAAGACACAGCAAGATTTTACGATGCTATGATAACTACTTGACATGGTGACCATCATGAACGACTGTGTATTGTGTAGTCTGATCCCGGCATAAAATACTATTTCACTGAAATGTGTGTGTGTGTGTGTGTGTGTGTGTGTGTGTGTGTGTGTGTGTGTGTGTGTGTGTGTGTGTGTGTGTGTGTGTGTGTGTGTGTGTGTGTGTGTGTGTGTGTGTGTGTGTGTGTGTGTGTGTGTGTGTGTGTGTGTGTGTGTGTGTGTGTGTGTGTGTGTGTGTGTGTGTGTGTGTGTGTGTGTGTGTGTGTGTGTGTGTGTGTGTGTGTGCATGTGTGTGATAAGACTGGGGGTCCAGACCTAACAGGGACCTGCAATTCGAAACTGGCCCCCGTAAATGTCCAAAGTAACCCCCCCTCCCACTCACCCCCTCCTAATGTACAGTTTCCTCCCCCTCGTATGTATATATTTTTTGTTAGGATCTCTGTTTAACAGTACTGTATATTTGCATATCTTGTATGTCACAAATGTAACAGTACTGCATACCTGTATGTCATAAATGTCATAATATATATATGTATATCGGTATGGCCCCTGTAATTGTCCAAACCCATCCACCCACTAGGGCTGAGCCCCAACGTTCGAACGTTTGAACCTTCGTTCGTTACGTTGGCATTCGAATTCTAAATCAACATTCGAATATTTAATAATTAAAAAAAAATACTTTTTTTTTAATTATTTTGTTCTATTCATTCTGGTTAAACCAATGGGGTTTTTCTTCACAGTTGCAGATAAGATTATGCTACACTAATATTATAGTATTAAAAGAAACTGATGAGTTATATTCATTCGAAAGTTGACCGCACCTAAAATACAATTTTCCTGATTTTGGGGCCATTTTGAGATTTTTGTATAATGTTGCCCCTTTACATGTCTTCTTTCAAACTAGTGACAAGAAAACGTAAAAAAATACACATTTAGTTTATTATTTTTCTTCATTTTGCATGATTGCATCCATACATGTGCACATATTGAATGGGGAAGTGCCTCATTTGCATATATAAACATAAAAATGTTCTTAGTTTATATGTACATAACAAACTGGGAAAGTTTCATAGTGATATCTATTCAAATATTTTCTTTGCCTATTAGGGGGTACAGTAATCGGTTGTGTTGTTTGTTACTACACTGTTACTACTACTACATCATTATTATTATTATGCTATTATGTTATTCAATTATCAGGCATGTGTTTAGGTTGTCTATTACTAATGGTTTGATTGGGTGTTGTGTTTGTAAATAGCGGTTTCAAAAAAAAATTATGGCATTTTACAATACAGAACTTTGAAGGCGTTTTCCCAAAGGGTAGACATGTACCATTTCCCTAGCATCTACACACACCAAACTGTCCACCTTTATTCATATCTACAGTATATCCTGCTTCTTTGTGCCAAAGGGTTTGTTGATATGTCATACATAGCCTGCTTTACAGACAATACAAAACTTTAAAGGCGTTTTTCTCAAAATGAGATTTTATAAGTTTGTATTACACATAAAACAAAAAATCTCAATTTCTCTAGTACCTCCACACACCAAACTGGCCACGTTTCCTCCTATCCATATACAACAACTTTCTGTTAGAGGATTTTTTGATATATCACTTTTTAGAACATTTTATACAAAAAATGTAATGCGAAAAATTGGGGGTCGTAAAAGGTAATAAATTCCTGTTCGGGTGGCATATCAAAAAATCTGCTAACAAAAAGTTCGGTTTTTAATGTAGTAACATGAAAAACCATGAGAAAATATCTATATATCATCCATTTTTGCACAACTTTGCTCGGGGTAACATGCAAAAAGGGGCAATTTTGAATAGACCACGCCCCTTTTTGGGTAATACAATTATGCAACCAAAAAATATATAATAGTTTTTTTTTCTTTTTTTGACTATTCTAAACAATTAAGATGTTTGCAAATGATTTCATCCTTTATTATTTTTTTCCCTATCTAGGGGGGTGGTCTCCCTTTAATTGATTTAGTTGGGCTGGGGCTTCTCCCTGGGCTGGGGCTGGGGCTGGAAAGTTGATTTAATAAAAGAAAAAATACTAATTTAATCAGATTAATCACTTTATTCAAATTGAGGATTTAGTTTGAGGATAAAAAAAAAAGTATAAAAAAGAAAACGTTTACATTTTTTATTTATTATTTGTTTACAAAGGTTTGAACATCCGTTCGAAAAACCCTGACGAAGTTCAAATCCCAAAAACAGGCTTCAGGGACAGCCTTACCAAACATATTATTTATATTATTCAAATAGAACTCAAACATGTTCCGTTGTGATGTCACAGTATGATGTCATAATAGACATTCTAGAACATTTGTGATGTCACAGTAGGATGTCATAATCAAACATTCTAGAACATTTGTGATGTCACAGTATGATGTCAATATACAGTATGATGTCAACAATTTTCTCAGAAGATATCATTGCACACTTTGGAACAGGACTGAAGAGATCAACTGTTAAACAACATACTAGATTGAAACCTCCATTTCTCAAGCAAGATGCCTTGCCTACCGTTTAGCCATGGAAAGGTGAGTGTCCACTAGGGCTGAGCCCAAACGTTCAAACGTTCGAACCTTCGTTTGTTATGTTGGCATTCAAATTCTAAATCAACATTCGAATTTTTTATTCACATTTTTTTTTTTTATAATATATTTCTTTCTATTCATTCTGTTTAAACCAATGGGGTTTTTCTTCACAGTTGCAGATACAGATTATGCTACACTAATATTATAGTATTAAAAGAAACTGATGAGTTATATTTGTTGTGAAGGATCAGATTAAACCGAATATATATATTTATTTATATATATATATTTAATTGTATTTGTATATCGTTTGATATCCCCTGTATATTCCTTGTACAATATGCACTGAATATCCCTTTAGTCTACTAAACAGCCCATAATAGTTTCATTCTACCATTGGACGAGAACCTGGCGCCAGGTTGCCATACCCCTAGGTCCAAGTTCAATCGTGCCGCCCAACATGTCATGGCAAGCCCCGGTTCCGCGCAGGAATATGTCGGGCGAAATACGAATGGTACTATTTGTTCATAGCGCATATATATATGGCGCAAGTAAAGTAGAACTTCCTTTTTAGTCCAGTTCTTTACCCTCCAACAGAGTGACAGACGCAAAGCCTCCCCACGACGCACGTGTGGTGTAGTAAGGCCTACTTGGCCCAAGAATAGGCATTGAGATATCGTGTAGATTAATAGTTGAATAGTCATAGTTTGGCACTATACCGTCGAGTTGGACGTATTCTATTAAGCTAATAATAGTCTATTTATGTATGGTGCATCGTTCGGTTAGAGTTCTAAAGTTATCAGTACCCCCCCATCGTTCCTGACGTTATCTGGACGCTTAACCAGGCTGGGCAGACCCCTAGTGGTGCTTGCATCCGAGGAGCTCCGGGCCAGGGCGACCGGACCTGTATATTGGATTACTCTACCCGGACGACGGCGAGCCTTCCACGGCTTGGATTATGCTTTGGGTGCTTTGATTATTCCATGGATAAAGGCCAACACTGCGGAGTGTTGGAACTACCCCCCGGAGAGGACTCCAGGTGAGACGGCGCTCTACACCAGTGAGGTCGCCTCACGTCTCTCCGTTGTGGACCGGCAGCTACCGTCCACAGAGGGTCCAGCTGTATTCGTCTGCGGACCGAGGTTCTGTGGGCACCGTGTTCAAGACTTTGAATTCTCCCAAGAAACCGTCGGCCAGATGGGATACCGCCAGCGGCTTCTCTAACCCCCCCCTCCTACTGTCTTACAACCAGCGGGACCCCCCCCCCCCTTTAGTGTATCCAGCTATAATCATTTAAGTACCATCGCTATCGTTTCCTAAATATTCCAGGTTGTATATTTACTCCCTGCGTAACCAGAGATTGGACATTCAATGTTGATTTACCTACGAATACTAATTTGCCATAAAAGTGCATATTTCAAATCATAAATGTAATTAAGTGAATGTTGTATATACCTTTTGCTATATTAAACCTTCGATTTGGTACATTTGTGTGGATTCGTTTCATCAGGTGGGAAAGTGTTCATCATACTTATATCATGTACTGGATGGCCAGAAGTTAAAGTACAAGAGGTAGTGGTATTAAATATCATATCTAACAATACAGTCAGGGAATTGTACCCCTCAGTTACAATTGGTCCTTCGAGCCGGAGGGTAACTAGTGTAATATTAATATAGTGTTATTAATATCGAAATGGCCTATGATGAACACTCCACGAAACGATCCTCCTAACCTAGAACGCCCGCGGCGCAGACGACAGACACCTCAGTACTTAGAGGCTTACACTGTCAGTCAACTACCTAGCCTTCGACAAACGGTAAACGCGGTAAAAGTAGAAAGTAAAATTATGTCTGACCTTAACGACCAGGTTTCCCCGACCACAGAGGCCCTAGTAGGTCCTAATGTAACTGACCAAGCTCACGGTGGGGACCAGGAGGGAGCGGACATGCCTTTACCCCCCGCCACTACCCAAGAAGTAGTCCCCGACCACCCCCGGGAGGAAGACAACCCTACAGAGAGAGAACTCTGCACGGAAGAAGAGGAGGAGAGCGCCGAGGAAATAGAGCTCCAGGACTCCCCAACGAGTACCCCCAGGAGCGGCTCACGCAGGAGCGGCTCACCTCCACAACCGCCTTCCCCCAGCGAAGCGGAGAGGATGCTACAACAGGCGTTCCTCGTCAGCCTGACAGCCTCTACCGAACGCGATCAACTCCAAGCGCAGACGCTTAGCGAGCGCGAACATTTTACCATTGAAAGAGACCGTCTCCAAGCACAGGCGCTTAGCGAGCGCGAACAACGCCAAGCGCAACAACGGAGCGAAGAAGAGCGCATACGCCGGGAGATGAGACGCCTTCAGACGGAAATTAATATGGTAAGAGACCGAGCCGCAGCAGAGCGCGCCGCCGCCGCAGCAGAGCGCGCCGCCGCCGAAGCCCAGCGCGTCGCTGACTATGCCCAAAGAGAAGCAGAGCGCGCCGCCGCCGAAGCCCAGCGCGCCGCTGACTATGCCCAAAGAGAAGCAGAGCGCAACACAGACCTCATCCAGCGCCAAGCCGAGCGCGACAGACTACAAGCCGAGCGCGACAAGTTAATGGCGCAGCTAAGGAAGCGTCTGATCCCCAGGGCAACACCCTCTCCCTCTGCCAGGGGTTCAAGGAACTCGTCGAGACAACAGTCAAGGGCAGCGCCTCCTAACCGAGCAAGCGACCCTGAACTTGACCAACAGACCAAGCCTATACCCCCCGCAGACCCCCTTCCCAGACCGGTCCAAGCGAGACCCAGCTACAAGGAAGGAGCGGCATACACTGCGGAGAAGCTAAATCAACGCGTACAGGATCTGGAAGACCTGATAGAGGAAGAAGAGGGAGAGGAGGAGAACCAAGCCCGACGACAGCACAGTACTCCACCGGACCAGGAGGTCCAGTACAGCCCAGGCTATACCCCCGCGGCGCTGCGCTACAGACCCCCGACTCTATTCACGGGTGAGCACGACGCACGACCAGCCCCGAGGAATAGCACCTGGACCAGCGGGCCATGGTACCCTGCCGGTACCAGCCCACAGAGAGGCGTAAGAGGAGACTCGCCTAGGAGGCCTCTCCCCCAACGCTCGCCGATGTATCAGCCATCCACGGCGTCATACATTGCCACACCGCCCACCAGACGGAGTGTGTACAGAACACTCGCCAGACAATATGACCCGTTGGGATGTATTCTACCTTACACCACCAGGGCAAAGATGATTGTACGAGCACTATGGGACAAGGACCAGGGCTGGGACGACCCAATACCCGCACACCTTGCCTCAACATGGAGAGAGTGGGAGACGGAACTCCGCTCACTCCCAGGCGTCAATATACGCCGCAGCTACTTCCCATCCACAGTGAGGCCAGAGACATGCAAGATTGATCTACACGTCTTCAGCGACGCCTCCGAAGTAGCCTACGGATCGGTGGCTTACTTGCGTGCCCAAGAGAAGGGAGGAAAGATACACACTGCTTTCATCCTGGCCCGCTCAAGAATAGCCCCACGTAAGCAACAATCTATCCCACGTCTAGAGCTCTGCGCAGCCCTAGCAGGAGCGCACCTAGCCACGTTAATCCAACGTGAACTCACCATTCCGGTGCACAGAACAATCTTGTGGTCAGATTCCACGACAGTACTCACATGGATCAAGTCTGATTCATGCAGATACAAAGTCTTCGTGGGAGTCAGAGTCACCGAGATTCAAGAGTTAACAGAAGAAGCGAGCTGGCGGTATGTGGACACCAAACACAACCCAGCTGACGTCATCACCCGGGGAATGTCCCTGGATGACCTAACCCGTCGCAACATCTACAGTGACGGACCAGAATTCCTCAAGCTCCCGGAAGGAGATTGGCCTACGCCCACCCCGCGGGAAGCAAGTAACGAGGAGGCTGAGAACAAGAAACCTATGTTCTGTGGACTGAGCACTGTCGCCTCCACAGACCCCAACATAGATGACTGCATTACCCTAGAGAGTGCGCAGCAAAGAACATTCCTGCGGCACCACCCAGAGATTCAGTCCACCACTGACATGTCAGCAGCTGACTACGAAGAAGCAGAACTTCTTCTACTACAACGAGCCCAGAGAGACTCGTTCCCCGATGAGCTAGACTGTCTACAGGGAGGAAACCCCGTCCCATCAGACAGCAGACTGATTCACCTGGCACCAGAGAGTGACGCCCATAATCTCATCAGAGTGGGTGGTCGCCTGCGGAGAGCCCCCGATCTACCGGATGATATTAAGTACCCGATCGTCTTGAACAGCCGACACAAGGTCACAGAGCTGATCATAAAGAAATACGACGAGGATGTGCACCACGCAGGAGCAGAGAGAGTCTTCGCGGAGATCAGACGTCGTTATTGGATATTGCAAGGGAGAGAAGCAGTACGGCGCTTCCAGCGAACCTGTCTAGACTGCCGTAAGTGGCGCGCGCAGCCCAGCATACCACGGATGGCTGACTTACCCCCCTGTCGCCTCCGAATCGGCGACAAGCCATTCCACTCCACAGGCATGGACTGCTTTGGCCCGTTGTATGTAAAGAGAGGAAGAGGCACCGAGAAGCGGTGGGGTATTGTATTCAAATGCATGACCACCAGAGCGATACATATCGAGCTCCTTCCGACCATGAGCACAGACTCATTCCTTATGGCCTTCCGAAGATTCACATCACGGAAAGGAAAACCGTCTACATTGTTGTCTGATCACGGGACCAACTTCAAAGGCGGAGAAAGAGAGCTGAGAGAGAGCTTCCAAGCTATGGGCCCAGAACTTAAGACCCACCTCGCTCCATCCCAGATTGACTTCCAGTTTAATCCCCCGAACGCACCCCACTTCGGTGGAACCTGGGAACGAGAAGTACGTTCTATAAAGACAGCCCTGTACGCCGTACTTGGGGCCCAGACTGTGGCGGAGGAAGTCCTAATGACAGTCCTCACGGAGATCGAGGGAGTATTGAACTCAAAGCCCCTCGGTTACGTCTCCAGTGATGTAGCAGATGTCGACCCAGTCACCCCCAACACACTCCTAATGGGGCGGCTGGACCCCGCGCTACCCCAGACAATGTACAGGCCTGAAGAAGCGAACGGCCGAAGAATGTGGAGGTACAGCCAAGTACTAGCTGACAAGTTTTGGAGCAGCTTCCTACTTCACTACCTACCGTCTCTACAGACCCGCCAGAAGTGGGTAAAAGAGAGAGACAATTTGACAGAAGGAACAGTCGTCATGATTATTGACCAGTCACTACCCAGAGCTATGTGGCCGGCTGGCCGCGTAAGCAAAGTGATCACCGGTGCTGATGGCAAGGTCCGAGCAGCTGAAGTACTCGTCCAAGGGCGCACTTACACACGTCCCGTGGCGAGGCTCATAGAACTGCCCCGACTCCCAGATACTATCGATGATGACCATGACCCCATGACTTTGTGAGTTGACTGACCCTTACAGCGGACCTTGAGTGGTAGACAGTGCGGTTAATCTGTCTCTGCTTAGCTAATTAGGTGGGACTAATTAGGGGGCGGCTGTTGTGAAGGATCAGATTAAACCGAATATATATATTTATTTATATATATATTTAATTGTATTTGTATATCGTTTGATATCCCCTGTATATTCCTTGTACAATATGCACTGAATATCCCTTTAGTCTACTAAACAGCCCATAATAGTTTCATTCTACCATTGGACGAGAACCTGGCGCCAGGTTGCCATACCCCTAGGTCCAAGTTCAATCGTGCCGCCCAACATGTCGTGGCAAGCCCCGGTTCCGCGCAGGAATATGTCGGGCGAAATACGAATGGTACTATTTGTTCATAGCGCATATATATATGGCGCAAGTAAAGTAGAACTTCCTTTTTAGTCCAGTTCTTTACCCTCCAACAGAGTGACAGACGCAAAGCCTCCCCACGACGCACGTGTGGTGTAGTAAGGCCTACTTGGCCCAAGAATAGGCATTGAGATATCGTGTAGATTAATAGTTGAATAGTCATAGTTTGGCACTATACCGTCGAGTTGGACGTATTCTATTAAGCTAATAATAGTCTATTTATGTATGGTGCATCGTTCGGTTAGAGTTCTAAAGTTATCAGTACCCCCCCATCGTTCCTGACGTTATCTGGACGCTTAACCAGGCTGGGCAGACCCCTAGTGGTGCTTGCATCCGAGGAGCTCCGGGCCAGGGCGACCGGACCTGTATATTGGATTACTCTACCCGGACGACGGCGAGCCTTCCACGGCTTGGATTATGCTTTGGGTGCTTTGATTATTCCATGGATAAAGGCCAACACTGCGGAGTGTTGGAACTACCCCCCGGAGAGGACTCCAGGTGAGACGGCGCTCTACACCAGTGAGGTCGCCTCACGTCTCTCCGTTGTGGACCGGCAGCTACCGTCCACAGAGGGTCCAGCTGTATTCGTCTGCGGACCGAGGTTCTGTGGGCACCGTGTTCAAGACTTTGAATTCTCCCAAGAAACCGTCGGCCAGATGGGATACCGCCAGCGGCTTCTCTAACCCCCCCCTCCTACTGTCTTACAACCAGCGGGACCCCCCCCCCCCCCCTTTAGTGTATCCAGCTATAATCATTTAAGTACCATCGCTATCGTTTCCTAAATATTCCAGGTTGTATATTTACTCCCTGCGTAACCAGAGATTGGACATTCAATGTTGATTTACCTACGAATACTCATTTGCCATAAAAGTGCATATTTCAAATCATAAATGTAATTAAGTGAATGTTGTATATACCTTTTGCTATATTAAACCTTCGATTTGTACATTTGTGTGGATTCGTTTCATCAGGTGGGAAAGTGTTCATCATACTTATATATCATGTACTGGATGGCCAGAAGTTAAAGTACAAGAGGTAGTGGTATTAAATATCATATCTAACAATACAGTCAGGGAATTGTACCCCTCAGTTACAATATTCATTAAAGAAAGTTGATTTAATTGATTTAGTTGGGCTGGGGCTTCTCCCTGGGCTGGATCTGGCGCTGGAAAGTTGATTTAATAAAAGAAAAAAGACTCATTTAATCAGATTAATCACTTTATTCAAATTGAGGATTTAGTTTGAGGATAAAAAATAAAATAAAAATTTATTATATTAAAAAAAAATCTTTAAATTTTTTTTTAATTAAAAACGAAGGTTCGAACGTCCGATAAAAAAAACCCTGACGAAGTTCGAATCCCAAAAACAGGCTTTGGGGACAGCCTTACCACCCACCCCCTCCTAATATACAGTTTCCTCCCCCTCATATGTATATATTTTCTGTTAGGATCTCTGTTTAACAGTACTGTATATTTGCATATCTTGTATGTCACAAATGTAACAGTACTGTATACCTGTATGTCATAAATGTCATGATATATATCTGTATGTTGCGTATGTCATAAATGTCATTATAAATAGAAAATGGGGGACCCTGATGTAAACAAGACAAAAGTCTTTCTCTGGTCTGCATCCCCTTAACAATTGTGTGTATTGAGCCATACTGTATTGTACCCATTCTGCAATCTGTTAATAAAGTTTTCAATCAATCAATCAAACCTCACTCACTCACACACACGACACACACACTCTTTTCTTTCCTTCCCTCCCCCTCTCTCACACACACACACTCTTTTTCTCTATGTCTCACACAAACACACACATTCCCTCTCTTTCTCTGTCACTTACATGCCTTCTCCCTTTCTCTCTCTCCCCCTCTCCTTGTAGAAGGATTTTGAAGATGTCAGGCGATACTTCACCTTGACGGAGTGGACTCGGCTCGCTCAAGTGGAGAAGGAACGCTACAGGACAATAAAGGAGAACTATCTGTTTGTGAAATCCCTAGGTAATAATAGTAGTAATAGTTGTTGTAGTAACAATATTATTATAGGTATTAATAGTAGTAATATTGGTTGTAGTAACAGCATTATTAGTTGTATTAGGAGCAGTAGTGCTGGTGATGGTAGCTAGTAGTTGTTGTAATAGTAGCAGAAGTAATAATAGCAGTAAAAGATTTAGTAGCAGTTGCATTAGTAATGTTAGTAACAGTGGTTGTAATTCCCTTGAAGCACAGGCAGACACAAGTGGGTTTCTTGCTACAGGTTTATTGAAGCCTTGTTACTCCAATCCACAGTGAAAACGTAAGAGAAACATAAGCCACGTTAGTTTAACACAAAATAATAACATGCACAGCATGCAAAACAACACTACCAAAGCAGAATACAAACAAACACTAAATACCTCGTTGGCTGCATGCTACACAAAGGGGAAAAATCTTCAGTCTTCTGTTGTAACCGTCATATTAGTTAAATGATCAAACTTTCACTGGAGCATAATGCTGACCATCCCTGCTGCTTGCAGGTGTTGCAATTAGTCCCAAAAACACACGCGAGAGCAGCCCAACGGGACACTATATATAACGTAAGGTTATGTATATAACCAAGTTCTATGAATTCTGGTGACGCTCAGCGTCAGTCTGCACTAACCTCACTTCGTGCCTAGCACTGAATAAAAAAACTCCACAATGTACCTGTACATACCGACATCCGTCTGGCCACACCCCTATCCGCTTACCTTCATAAGCAGGTGTGTGGTCGCCTACTCGCCTCCTTCCCAAACTTTCACCACAAGGTGAGATCAAGGGCCGCAGCGCCGTCCTGACGCTGAGCGTCACCAGAATTCATAGAACTTGGTTATATACATAACCTTACGTTCTATTTCATTCTGGCCTCCGCTCAGCGTCAGTCTGCACAAGAGGAGCTGAGCGGAAGCCAGAAGCTCGACAAATGTACCCCGCTGAGGCCCCCCACAACTATCAGACCGGGGAGGACCGAGCCCCCCGACCCTCCCCAATGGAGGGATACCGGATCCGGATCCGACCGTGCGAAGAGGAACTCAAGCAACTCAATGCACAGGGTGAGCAGACCGTAGCTTGACCCCACGACTACGCACACGCACAACCCGCATGCCACCAGGGAACGAACGGAAGGAACAACCCTTGTAACGTAACGTAACCCGGGAGTTGACTCTGCTCCAACACACCAGGGAATCAACCACTTGGTACCACATACGGTGGTTGTTCCTATAACCCCTCAAGAAAAAAAGGGTTATCCCAGGCCTACGGTTTCAACGAAACATTACTTCGGACCGGCGGACAACGGGTTAACTGACCTGGACCAGCGCGACCAGAACCAGTCCCGTGCCCTAACCACGCCGACATGCCCACTCCAGGAGAGGGGGTAGGTATGCGTGTCGATCTAAAACATGAAAAGAGGGCGCCACCCAGATGGTCCCATTTGTACCACGCTCAGTGGCCCACCCCAAGGGCGTGAGACCCCTCTACCTATGTTCTGATCTATTCCGTTAACATCCCCCAGATATGAATGAGAATTCATCGAGACAACCTAGTAAACTGGCGCTCGGAAGAGACAAAACTCCATCCCAGTTGCCCTATAAAAACGCTGTTTTAATAACGAGCAACCAAGGCGTACTTAGCCCCCTGCGTGATTCTTAACAGAAACACCCCGAGCCAGCACTATGTACGCGTCGAGACCCAAACACATCAATGGATAGTCTAGCAAGACACCAGACATTGTTCCTCCAAGTCGCCTGGGAAAACGACACGGAGCCATCGTGCTTCATGTTCTTTCCTCTTTTTATTTAAAAAAGAAAGAAACACAGACTGAATTTTTTTTTACATTTTTACATCCCGCCACCCTCGCCACAGGAAGGAGACGGAAATCCCCAGAGAGACTTCCCACGCGAGCTGTATAGATTGAAAAGAATATATTGCAACATTGAGCTATGTAACACTTGGGTTAGAGCTCTCCGAGGAGGAGGCACTGAACCAATACACACTCAATAATCGAATTTAATCGAATACACACACAATAGAGCAGAACTCCTTTTTTGAAGTTCTACTCACCTTGACAATCTGAGGAGGAGGCTCTGAACTCTGAGGAGGCTCCCTCACTGGGAAAGAGAGTCCGAACTCACAGAAGGCACTTCTCCCTGAGGAGGAGCTTCGTGAGGAGGAGCTCTGACAACTCCCTGAAACAGATCCATAACATGGACCTGAACAACCCACGGAAGTCTTACCAATAGAGACGCGCTCAGTGACGTACTCTATGGCGGGGGAATTTCCGCGGTGCACACGCCCAATCTTCCAGGGCGTGGGACCAGGAAACTCCCCCCCCCCCCCCCCCCCCTTACCCTGTAACGTGCCGAACAGCAACGTGACAGGAACCTTGAAGGACAGGTGGTTTTAACCCCCGACCAATCAGAAAAGGGGAGGAAAGGATTACCAGTTCACCCCTTTACGACCCCTCACCCATGATACGATGTAATGACAAGCAGAGCATGACACAGTCACAGCATGCTACATGAAGCATCTAACAGCCTCGCATAGCTCATGTGCCAACCTGCTACCTGAGTTTTACTAAGGAAAAAACACAGAACAGAGAGGGCCCCTTTAAAAGCCCCGGTCCAGACTTACACATGTGCTTCTGTGGGCCAAACCTAACCCAGTTGTAGATCACAACGACACACACAACCCTTCATCACAACAAAAAATGGCAAAAGTACACTCTTATTACAGAGGAACGCCGTTTTTCATAACGAGAGAAGACAGAAGTCCTCGATTATGTATTGGCCACAGGCCTTGCTAAGCACACATGATAAGTGACCAAACAACCTTTTCTTTAGGAAAAAATTGTTTCTCAAGCGGAAAGCACAACCCCAGCAATTAAGCTGAGGGTTACATCGTATTCCCACAAACACAGTGACACAATATATTGTAACCAAACATGTCTGAGAGGAGGGGGGGAAGCCCCAGGGAAACCGGGGGGTCACAACTCCTATCTTACCCTTGATATGACTAAGGCGAACAGGCACCTCTGTTAATGTGTGAACATGCTGTTCATTGTCATCACAGGCTGAGAAAAAAGATTCATTCCTCAATCACATGTCACTAAGCATAGCTTTACAGGTTAAATAACCCTCTTAGTTGTGAGTTCACCCACGGTACAACGTTACATGAACACACATGTTCTCATCACAACCAAACCAGTTCATTTTTACACATGTAAAAAACAACACCGATTTACTACAGAGAGAAAAGCTATACCAGTGACAAGACAATTCACACACAACACGCGTCGTATCCTCAATGTATTGCAGCAACACATGTTTTGGAAACATCGTTATTACAAAACATTTAGAAGGGAAGAAAAGAAGAAGTGTTTAAAGTCCGGTCAGGACTCCTACCTTCACCCTGCGCGCAGGCCGAGAGAACAGCAACACTGATTAACGGGACACCGAGTTGAACCCAGCATCTCCTGCGTTGATGACAAGGGTATGTCCGCTACACCACCCAGCCGCCATTCTCCATGTTGACGAAGTCCTCGCTGGCACTGGCACCCGGGTGTAGGGTCGACTAACATCCTCTGTCAAAGATGACGTCGTAGTCAGAGTGTTAAAGGCATGTTATAGTCACAGTAACGTTTCAACAGTGTAGCATTAAGCTAACAGCCGTCCGACTGATAGCAACAAGCTAACGTTTACTAGCCTAGTTAACACAACGAGCTAGCGCTGCAGCTAACAGCTGACTGGCTAACAACAGTAGGCCACAACTAGCACGCCAGCTAAGCAGCTATCACCTGAACTGTACACAACGACATAACAAGCCACACTTCAGACAGGCCGCTGTCCAAGTCCCTCCTAAGAGGGAAGAGAAAAAGAAATGTCAAACACAGTTTTCAACAGTGATTTACCAGACATACAGCGGAGCCAGCACAATTCCCATCCAGGCTGCAGCCGACTTGAGCATGGAACTCCCGATAATGAAGATCCTATGCCCACATTTCCTCGTTAGGGTGTACTTCCACATTTATGTGAAAGATGGGGCCTGCACGGGACAGAGAAGCATCCGCTCATCCAGAGAATCCCGGGTTTTAACCAGGTCTTGGTCGCGGCCCACTAGGTTGACCATCATGGGCGTCAGACCAAGATCCTCCGTCCGCCGCTTAAGAAGCCGAGCAGAGGACCCCAGTCCGGGGTCGGCGTTCGTAAAATTGTCAGCTAACCCCCATAGCATAAACAGACAACCAGTGCTCGCAAGCAAAACAATACTCACCCCACCCGGAAACAACCGATTTCTCACAACAGCCGGTGCTTCCCACAGTCCAGCTGTATGACCGGAGGGCCAATACCCATCCAGCCACAGCAAGGAGGACTGCAGTCGGGGAGTATATCAGCGGCGCGAGCCCCTAATACGAAAAAGCCGGTGGAGGTCAGAATGATCATCATCTTCCAGACACTCCAGTGACGAAGACAATATCGCCGTATTTTCTCGAAAATAGTGAGAGAGAAAATAAAGATATGATGTCAACGTATCTTCCCGTTCTTTTGTTTTCCAACTTTCTTCAACTAACAACCTCGTCAAGTGTGGGTATCTACCGAGGCACTTCCTTGTGGTGAAAGTGAAGAAGGAGGCGAGTAGGTGACCACACACCTGCTTATGAAGGTAAGCGGATAGGGGTGTGGCCAGACGGATGTCGGTATGTACAGGTACATTGTGGAGTTTTTTTATTCAGTGCTAGGCACGAAGTGAGGTTAGTGCAGACTGACACTGAGCGGAGGCCAGAATGAAATAGAACTGAGACTTCAAAATAAAGGTACTAACTTGTAGCAAATTAAATAACAAAGAAATAAGAAATTCAACAAATTAGGGTTTCAAAACTTAATGGTTAATTTGCTCAAAAAGGACAATTTAATAGAAAATGTTTACTTCCCCAAAAACACAATATTTTCGACACTGGGAATACCTTCCCTGAGGTCCATAGATGTCCCTAGATATCAAGAACATGCAAATGGACCTTGTAGAAGTGGAGCAATCTTCCATTTACTTTGGTATGTACTTTTAGTCACATTTTCAGAAAATATGGATAGGCCTTATGGGGTTAATGGTTAATTTGGTCAAAAAGGACAATTTAATAGAACATCTTTACTTCCCTAATTAGACAAGATTCTATGCAGCCTTTAATGTATTTATTAAAACATAAACATTGGATTATTTTCTGTGAATAACTTGTTTTGTAGCAAGTAGTTTGTTGTTGCCGCCATCTTTAGTGTGGATTACCCCATTCAAAACTATCACAGTGATCAGTCTCCTCATTATATAGACCGTCTTTGGTTAAGCTCAAGGTAGATCCACATACACAGTCAATTTTGCAGAGTACATTTTACTCAAACTGAGTAAAATTTTACTCAAACTGAGTACAATTTACTCTGTATTTTTTTTTACTGAAATTTACTGTGTAGGTTCTTTATCAGCGGTGGTTGTGGGGGTTTGAGCATTTATTGTTCCACATGACCCTAATCCATCCTCCACACAACACACCTTTGGCAAAGTATCAGCAGCACTTTGACCTTTAAAGGTGACATGCATTATAAATGTCATTTTTCAGTCTCTAGCATTGTATTATAGTAATAGGAGTTAGTATCAATGTGTTTTTGCGTCTAAATACCATATTGGCGGAGTGCTCTGATTCAGCTCAGACCATTTCCTGCTAGATTTAATTAGGTCATCCTGATTTGAGGCATGTCGTGACGTCACCGGGGCCTGGGTAAGCGGACAGTGATGCGATTGGCTTTGTGGTTGGAGCTAATGCCCGCCCACAATCTACCTAGACTGACTACACAGCGAGTGGAAACCACTTCCTCATACTGCGGCAGAGTGAAACCCGACACCTCTGCATGCACTCTGGAGGGAGAGAGAGATAGAGAGGGAGAGAGAGAGGGAGAGAGAGAGAGGGAGAGGGAGAGAGAGAGATAGAGAGAGAGAGAGAGAGAGAGAGAGAGAGAGAGAGAGAGAGAGAGAGAGAGAGAGAGAGAGAGAGAGAGAGAGAGAGAGAGAGAGAGAGAGAGACTACTGTGCAAACACTCCACGCGCAGGTCCCCCCCCCCCCCCCCCCATTCGGGAGCACAAGCTGCGGGAGAGGGAGAGAGTGAAAGAAAGAAAAAAGAAAGGAAGAGAGAGGGATGGAGGGCCTCTCTCTCTCTCTCTCTCTCTCTAACTCTCTCTCTCTCTCTCTAACTCTCTCTCTCTCTCTCTCTCTCTTTCTCTCTCTCTCTCTCTGTCTACCAGTCGCAGACTGTGTGGGCTGACTGTCATTCAAAGTGCTTATGGGCAGAGCCAGGCCATAACAGCCTGAAATCCTGAGGCTGAAAAATGATGGTTTTGAGTACTTGATTCGAAATATAAAACAATGCATTTAAAAAAAAAAGAAAAACAAAAAATTACAGATGTCTTCAATAGACTCACAGGAATTGTGTAAAGTTGCCCAAATAGTGCTAGGAATAGCAATGCATGTCCCCTTTAAATGTGACTTTAGGCTACAGTCTGTCTGCTCCTTCAGCCTTCAGTGCCTCCCTCTGTCTGTCTGTCTGTCTGTCTGTCTGTCTGTCTGTCTGTCTGTCTGTCTGTCTGTCTGTCTGTCTGTCTGTCTGTCTGTCTGTCTGTCTGTCTGTCTGTCTGTCTGTCTGTCTGTCTGTCTTGTCTGTCTGTCTGTCTGTCTGTCTGTCTGTCTGTCTGTCTGTCTGTCTGTCTGTCTGTCTGTCTCTCCTGCAGCCCTCAGTCCCTCTGTCTGTCTTTCTATCTCAGGATTCAAGTCTAAACCTCCAGCCTTCATGGATAGAAACAAGTCCTACAGGGTGATGCTTCCTGTACCTGAGTCTTCAGAGGAGGAGGAAGAGTGCAGCTCTCGTCTGGAGAGACAGCATGGTGAACACAGAGTGGAGAGAGAACCCATAATAACATTGTTAAAGCTAATTAGCCTAATCAAAAAGAGTAGCCTATAGTAAATGTACACACACACACACAGGGAGAATAGTTTATAGCAGACTTAATGATTTTAGAATATTTCTGCTAATGAAGTGAAATATTTATTATCGTCAACTATCCAGTTAGTTTTTATAGTGTAAAGTTTGGCTACTTCAAATCATTGAACGTACAGAGAGAAAGAGAGAGGGGGGCGGGGCTCAGACTCAGCCCCTCCCATTCTCACCCCTGCAGCTGGAGTGGACGTCAAAATGTAAACTCAAGTCCAATGTGAGTGAAACACTGGAATCCTAGCAAAGTCACTAACTGGTTTAAGTTATTTATATTATAGTGAAACACTGGAATCCTAGCAAAGTCACTAACTGGTTTAAGTTATTTATATTATAGTGAAACACTGGAATCCTAGCAAAGTCACTAACTGGTTTAAGTTATTTATATTATAGTGAAACACTGGAATCCTAACAGAATCACTAGCTGGTTTAAGTTATTTATATTATAGTGAAACACTGGAATCCTAGCAGAATCACTAACTGGTTTAAGTTATTTATATTATAGTGAAACACTGGAATCCTAGCAGAATCACTAACTGGTTTAAGTTATTTATATTATAGTGAAACACTGGAATCCTAGCAGAATCACTAACTGGTTTAAGTTATTTATATTATAGTGAAACACTGGAATCCTAGCAAAGTCACTAACTGGTTTAAGTTATTTATATTATAGTGAAACACTGGAATCCTAGCAAAGTCACTAACTGGTTTAAGTTATTTATATTATAGTGAAACACTGGAATCCTAACAGAATCACTAGCTGGTTTAAGTTATTTATATTATAGTGAAACACTGGAATCCTAGCAGAATCACTAACTGGTTTAAGTTATTTATATTATAGTGAAACACTGGAATCCTAGCAGAATCACTAACTGGTTTAAGTTATTTATATTATAGTGAAACACTGGAATCCTAGCAGAATCACTAACTGGTTTAAGTTATTTATATTATAGTGAAACACTGGAATCCTAGAAAAGTCACTAACTGGTTTAAGTTATTTATATTATAGTGAAACACTGGAATCCTAACAGAATCACTAACTGGTTTAAGTTATTTATATTATAGTAAAACACTGGAATCCTAGCAGAATCACTAACTGGTTTAAGTTATTTATATTATAGTGAAACACTGGAATCCTAGCAGAATCACTAACTGGTTTAAGTTATTTATATTATAGTGAAACACTGGAATCCTAGCAGAATCACTAACTGGTTTAAGTTATTTATATTATAGTGAAACACTGGAATCCTAGCAGAATCACTAACTGGTTTAAGTTATTTATATTATAGTGAAACACTGGAATCCTAGAAAAGTCACTAACTGGTTTAAGTTATTTATATTATAGTGAAACACTGAATCCTAACAGAATCACTAACTGGTTTAAGTTATTTATATTATAGTGAAACACTGGAATCCTAGCAGAATCACTAGCTGGTTTAAGTTATTTATATTATAGTGAAACACTGGAATCCTAGCAGAATCACTAACTGGTTTAAGTTATTTATATTATAGTGAAACACTGGAATCCTACAGAATCACTAACTGGTTTAAGTTATTTATATTATAGTGAAACACTGGAATCCTAACAGAATCACTGACTGGTTTAAGTTATTTATATTATAGTGAAACACTGGAATCCTAACAGAATCACTAGCTGGTTTAAGTTATTTATATTATAGTGAAACACTGGAATCCTAGCAGAGTCACTAACTGGTTTAAGTTATTTATATTATAGTGAAACACTGGAATCCTAGCAGAGTCACTAACTGGTTTAAGTTATTTATATTATAGTGAAACACTGGAATCCTAGCAGAATCACTAACTGGTTTAAGTTATTTATATTTACTCGTTAGATGACATGTTGTGCATGTTATGACTTTGAACCACTGCTAAGACGGCATATAAGTCGGTCATGAATATGCAAATTGATGAAATGTCATGGTCCACATCGACGATGTTGACTCATCGTTGCAGCCCTATTGTGATATGTTATATGCTACGATATATACTATGTGATATGATGTAGTATGATATGATATATGCTACAATATGATATGTATGATATATGATGTAATATGATATGATATATGATGTAATATGATATGATTCCTATAATATTAACAGGTCCTTCAGTGATGAGAGCCCCTGTCAAGAGGTCAGCCAGAGGGGATGTAGTTCCACATTCTGCTACTCAGGTCTGCATTGACTCTGTCTTATAATGCTAATAGACAACAAATAGACCATTTTGAATTAAATAGCGCCAGGACAAGTGTAAAACAATATGTCATATCACAGCCAAATTTGTACTGAAAATTAAATGCAGCCAAATACTGTTATACCATCAAAACAGAAAAATATGGTGATATGAAACTTGGGCCACATCGCCCAGCCCTAATCTTTATTGGTAAGACATAGGGCTAGGTTCCAAAAATCAGACCTATCCCTTTAATATAAGAAGATCTAATTATAATAATTATAATTCATTACATTTATATAGCGCTTTTCTCATATTCAAAACGCTTTACAACGTAGGGTTAGGTAAATTGCCTCCTTCAGCACCACTGGTAGCACCCAACCTTGGGCTACGCACGCTCAATGGCTACCATACACTGGCACCCGGCACACATCACACTACTATGGCTGAACGGCTCAGGAGACAGGGGATTGATATCAGCCAATTAAGGGGAAGGGATGATTAGGTGGCCTTGATGTCAGAGACCTGATAGGGAATTTGGCCAGAACGTCGGGGAACTCCCTATACTCTTTACGATTATTTAACGACCGAATTCAGTCCGAATTATGGGATGTTGTTATAATCTCCTGATTTAATGAACTATCTCTCTGTCTCTCCCTCTCTCTCACTCTCTATCACTCTCTCTCTGTCTCTCTCTCTCTCTCTCTCTCTCTCTCTCTCTCTCTGTCTCTCTCTCTCTCTCTCTCTCTCTCTCTCTCTCTCTCTCTCTCTCTCTGTCTCTCTCTCTCTCTCTCTCTCTCTCTCTCTCTCTCTCTCTCTCTCTCTCTCTCTCTCTCTCTCTCTCTCTCTCTCTCTCTCTCTCTCTCTTGCACCAGAGAGGTGAGCCATCTACACCCATCATACCAGGGCTTCCACAGAGAGAGGAGGATAAGGTTTATATCAGAGGGAGGAACTTGAGAAACCTGCCTAGGGTCGGTTACGAAGAACAGGAGGTTCCTGATGGCGATCATTATTATTGTAAGTATAACCTAGTATATTTTATTTATTAACATTGAGATTAAAAAAAACAAATTTCAAGAGTGTCCTGGCCAAGACAGACAGCAGCACATTTAACAGGGTTTCAGTATCAAACTAATATAAAAACTAGAAGACGTGTATTGTTCATTCCGCTCTCCATCAGACTAGAATGTTTTCAAAATGTCATTGAAACGACAGAGAGATAGACCTCTCACATATATAGACTAGGCAGAGAGATAGACCTCTCACATATATAGACTAGGCAGAGAGATAGACCTCTCACATATATAGACTAGGCAGAGAGATAGACCTCTCACATATATAGACTAGGCAGAGAGATAGACCTCTCACATATATAGAGACTAGGCAGAGAGATAGACCTCTCACATATATAGACTAGGCAGAGAGATGGACCTCTCACATATATAGACTAGGCAGAGAGATAGACCTCTCACATATATAGACTAGGCAGAGAGATAGACCTCTCAACATATAGAGACTAGGCAGAGAGATAGACCTCACATATATAGACTAGGCAGAGAGATAGACCTCACATATATATAGACTATGTTTATGTTTATTTAGGATCCCTATTAGCTTTTGCACTTGACAAAGCTATTCTTCCTGGGGTCCGGCACTTACAACAATACAACAATATTCAATACATTACATCATTATCAACATCAATTACATCATAAATTACATCATTATCAACATCATTAACAATCTCATCCTCAGTTAAGGATGATATTGTACAAGATACTTATTAGTATAAAGTATTAAAATCAAATAATTAAAATCAAATAAATAGTGCTTCCTGAGCAGCACTCACTGCCATCAACATAAATACAATTAACAGTCAATTGGTTTTCACGCTATGCCATAAGGGTTCAGTACATGCTCGTTAGTAGATGGTATTTAAATTTCTTCTTGAAAGTGGTTTTGGATTCTATTTCAGCTAAGTAGCTTGGCAATGAGTTCCATTCCATGATAGGTCTTTAAGTCAGAAGATTTTAGTATATTTGTTCTGGGTTTAGGTGCCAGTAGATGGCCTGACGTAGCTTGTCTGGTCATATGGTCATGTTCTTCTTGTGTAAACTATATGATCATAAAAATACTGTGGTTTTTTGACAACTTGAACATTTCTGAGAAAGTAATGAGACGGGATTGCAGACGTTTCTCAACCGGAAGCCATGATACATTTCTGTGCATAACTCCAATGTTAGTGCGCTTTGAACAGTGGAGAGCTAGTCTGGCAGCCTTATTTGAGCTATTTGTAGTTTCTAGGCAGAGAGATAGACCTCTCACATATAGGACTAGGGCTGCAATGATGACTCCACAATGTCGACCATTAAATTACCTTGAGTTGCATATTGATGATGACACATCATATCGTTAATTATGGCCGTCTTTGCAGTGGAATATGCATCGGGCAAAAAATGGGGCTAGTTTTGCATAATACGCCTGACGATTGCATACCCAAAGTAATTAGCAATTTATTATACTTTATACTTATAGCACATGCATGAGTCTGGTCTCTTTTGAAAGGGAAACATTCTGAACTTTCTTTTGAACGAAGAGGAATCACTCTGAGTGCTAATGAAATAGAGTTACAAAGGTTTGAACACACTGAAGTAAAAGTTTTGTGTACTCACATAACGGTTCCATAGCCTGTAGTCTTATCTACAGTATAGGTTCAAAGTTTTATACAATCCCATGGAAAATGTGTGTTTTACAAAGGTTTTGTAACGTGTGTTTAATTCGGCATGATTATCCAAAATTGCTGTCCGCTTCCATTGATTCCGAGACTCTAGTCAAAACAAAGACTTCCCTGGCTTCTTCTACCCCTTCTTGTCGCAATCGGCCCTCGCATGGGATAGCGTCTCTCTCTCTCTCTCTCAAGTTCAAGTTTTGTTTTATTTGTCACATATCTCTCTCTTTGTACATTGAATAATTTGAAGTAGCCAAATGTTACACTATAAAAACTAACTATAGTTGATAATAAATATTTCACTTTCATTAGCAGAAATATTCTAAAATCATTAAGAATCATAAAAAAAAAAGAATCATTCAAATTCAATTGTGAAAATGTATTTGGATTGTGAAGAGAAAGAGAAACCAGCGCCCAGCTGTCAGGAGAGACAGGAGACGTCACTTTCATTTAGCAGAACTGAAGAACGTACCAGTAGTAACAACAACAACCGCATGGCATGATGGCAGAGAGTTCAGAACCCAACTCGGCCCAAAGACGGTGAGAGAGAGACAAGAAGATAGATACCAGTTTCCTCTCTGTGCGTTCAGTAGAAAGCTATCTGGCTGCATGTTAGCCTAGCTTAGCACAATGAATGGAAGCGGTTAGCCTTCGGGAGAGGTGTTAGTTGGACAATACCTAGGCTAGTAACCGGTCATGTCCGCTTCCATTCATTGTGCTAAGCTAGGCTAACATGCAGCTTTCTACTGAACGCACAGAGAGGAAACTGGTATCTATCTTCTTGTCTCTTTCTGGAGAAGACGATAAGCTAATATCGACCAGTTACAGTCCCCACAACTGTCACATACAGTGAACACAACGAAAAATAAAAGACGAAAAAAACATTCGCAATCAGGCTCCTCTTCTTTACTAATTTGGCATTCTTTTTTCCACATAATCCAGCCACATAACTATCCATTCATGAAATTAAATTGCAACTTTATGATCCTCCTTACCGGCAATATCCATCAGGAACATTAATGGTTTGTAAGAGTGGCATTTAACAATGTAGCGTAACATGGGACCACGCAGCAGAAGTAATCCTGGCCAGTCATAGCCACAGCTATCTGCTAGCTAGTTCAATGATATAGCATAACAAACTTTCTATATATCTCCTGGTATTCTGACCAGCTCTGTTAGTCGGTTACCTTATGGCGGGTTCTTAGCTAAATCTTATCAAGATTTCAAGCTCCTGATCATAGTTACATCTAGGTGGTGTTGCACCAAAATGATAAGCTTCTAATTGTCCAGATATAACACTGCATACACATTATGCTATAAATTCTGGTGTGAAGGATGGCAAACGGTTAAAATATTTTAACTTTTGACGGCAATGCGTTGCCAGTATCCTCTGCCGGTCTCACTTCATTTTACCGACTTGCTCTCGTCCACTAAAACGATGTTGGGTTTGCCGTCTACCGTCTGTCTGACTCCACCTGAACGCAGCGTAACACACAACATATCAGTCTGTCTGACTCCACCTGAACGCAGCATAACACACAACATATCAGTCTGTCTGACTCCACCTGAACGCAGCATAACACACAACATATCAGTCTGTCTGACTCCACCTGAACGCAGCTTAACACACAACATATCAGTCTGTCTGACTCCACCTGAACGCAGCATAACACTCAACATATCAATCTGTCTGACTCCACTTGAACGCAGCGTAACACACAATATATCAGCAGCTGAACAGCATTAGTTCTATCTGCTCTCTTCCTTTAATATTTATGTATTGACTGACTATCTCTCTCTCTCCTTATGTCTCCGTCTCTTCTTTACGTTCTCTCTGTCTATCTGTCTGTGTAGACTGCTATGTGTGTAAGGACTCCTTCCTTTTCGAGTGTGACGTCCACGGTCCTCCGGTCTTCTACCCTAAAGTGGATGTAGTTCCAGGAGAGCGAGACAGAGCCAAGAAAACTCTACCTCCAGACTTCCAGGTATTGTTTCCTTTAGATTATTTTTAGGTAACTTGCAGTAAACACAAACTACATTTTCTGGTATCCCTTCCCACTTTATCCAATCAGGAGAGAGAACCCTAGATATTTTTCTTTTACTTGTTTTTATTTCTTATTTTGTCCGACCATTTTTGCAGTGTGGAGTTCTCTCTCCTGGTTGGATAAAGTGAGAATGGGATACCAGAACATTTATTTTGTGCTTACTGCAGCGTGGAGGGACTGGGAGACCCATGTTACTGACCAGACACTCAGCCATGTTACTGACCAGACACTCAGCCATGTTACTGACCAGACACTCAGCCATGTTACTGACCAGACACTCAGCCATGTTACTGACCAGACACTCAGCCATGTTACTGACCAGACACTCAGCCATGTTACTGACCAGACACTCAGCCATGTTACTGACCAGACACTCAGCCATGTTACTGACCAGACACTCAGCCATGTTACTGACCAGACACTCAGCCATGTTCCTGACCAGACACTCAGCCCTGTTACTGACCAGACACTCAGCCATGTTACTGACCAGACACTCAGCCATGTTACTGACCAGACACTCAGCCCTGTTACTGACCAGACACTCAGCCATGTTCCTGACCAGACACTCAGCCATGTTACTGTCCAGACACTCAGCCCTGTTACTGACCAGACACTCAGCCATGTTCCTGACCAGACACTCAGCCATGTTACTGACCAGACACTCAGCCCTGTTACTGACCAGACACTCAGCCATGTTCCTGACCAGACACTCAGCCCTGTTACTGACCAGACACTCAGCCATGTTCCTGACAAAAACACTTGACTCACCCACTGACATTGTTTATCATTGCATACAATTTATCTATGTATGTAGTCAATGTTAGTAATAATTTTCTTTATTTAATGTTTTTGTACCTTTTTTAATGATTTCCCGAGATCTAAAATAAAGGTGTGTCTTTTTTTTATCTCAACCTATCTGAACAATGACAACATTCCATTTTAGAGCCACCTGTCTGTTGGTATATCTTCCTGTCTGTGTCTGTCCAGTTGAAGAAGTCTGTCATACCAGAGGCGGGTCTTGGAGTGTTCTACTGTGGCAAGACAGAGCTTCCTGTAGGAACGCACTTTGGGCCGTATGAAGGGGACAAGGCAGAGCAGGAGGAGGCTGCCAAGAGTGGCTACTCCTGGATGGTCAGTAGGGAGGGAGGGAGGGAGGGAGGGAGGGAGGGAGGGAGGGGGGAGGGAGGGAGTGAGTGAGTGAGTGAGTGAGTGAGTGAGTGAGTGAGTGAGTGAGTGAGTGAGTGAGTGAGTGAGTGAGTGAGTGAGTGAGTGAGTGAGTGAGTGAGTGAGTGAGTGAGTGAGTGAGTGAGTCTGTGTGTGTAGAGCTGCCGCGGTAATGGTTTTTGTCCTTGCTGCACAATTAGTGAAGCAATTCAAACTGTTGTGGTAACCGCCATAAAAAGACCCACATACCTCTTTATCCCTGAAGCATAGCTCAGAATGATGGCTTTTCACCTCCATTTACAGTGAAAACACACATATGAACTGACTCTCGTAGTTGCAAAGCACGTTCTGGGTGCACGTTCTCCGATCAGAACGTTAACTGTGCAGATGAGTGTAAGACTTTCAAACACATGGTGTGAAGAAAATAGGCTACACAATTATAATTATTATTATTATTTACAAAATAGCATTGCATTTATTTCAGATCACATAACACAACAATTGGAACATAAACAATAGGCCTAAAAGGGCGGCCGGGTAGTGCAGCGGACTAAGCGTCTGTCTACCACCACAGAGACAGTGGGATCGAATCCAGCTGTGGTGCCTCCGGATTGGTCGACCGTCCATACTGACACAATTGGCAGTGTCAGCGGGTGGGAAGCCCGCGAGGGTGGGTCCTGGTCGTTGTAAAACAGCGACTCCTACAGTTCGGTCGGGGCGCCTGCACAGCAAGGGAAGGATCTGGGAGAGGTAGTGTGATCCTTCCACACGTTACACTCCCCAAGTGAGAGTCCGTGCTGCCAGGTGAAAATAAGTGGGGATTGGCTACACATGTGTTGGAGGAAGCATGTGATATGATAGTCTCCGCCCTCCCAGACCGACGGTAGGGGACAGAGCACGCAACGACCAGGTAGGGGATTGGGAATTGGCATAATGACTAACATTGGGATGGGTTGAAAAACTGAAAAGGAGGGGGGGGGGGGGGGGAAAGAAAGCAAAAGAAAACATGCCTAATGAACAGAAGAAAACACAGCAGGGATGCGTGATTGGCTTACTGCGGTAATGCTGTAACCATGGCAGCTCTGTGTGTCAGGAACAGTCTTTGGAAAGAATGTGTCTGAAAGTGCTTGATCCCCCCCCCCCCCCCCCCCCCCCCTCATCAAAGGTTGACACATCATTGGCAACATGAGATGAACCAAGTGCTCTTTTGTATGGAGTCTGTTATGGAATGATGTCTGTGTGAAATGTGTTGAACGTCTTGTCTCTCTATCAGATATACAAGGACAAAAAGAGTGACGACTACATCGATGCCAAAAGAGAGACTCATTCTAACTGGATGAGGTAGGAAACTCTGCTGTGGTTTAAATGGTACAGACTGAGACTATATCAATTACAGTAGTAGCAGTAATCTCTCTCTCTCTCTCTCTCTCTCTCTCTCTCTCTGTATCTCTCTCTCTCCTCTCTATGTATCTCTCTCTCTTTCTCTCTCTCTCTCTCTCTCTCTCTCTCTCTCTCTCTCTCTCTCTCTCTCTCTCTCTCTCTCTCTCTGTATCTCTCTCTCTGTCTCTCTCTTTCTCTCCTCTCTCTCTCTGTCTCTCTCTCTCTCTCTCTCTCTCTCTCTCTCTCTCTCTCTCAGGTATGTGACTGTGCCCGTAACGAGGAGGAACAGAACCTAGTAGCGTTTCAGCACCATGGACAGATTCTCTACCGTTGTTGCTGTTCTGTCACTTCAGGAGAGGAGCTGCTGGTCTGGTATGGAGATGAATACGCCTCACATCTGGGCATCATCTTCGATGAACTTTGGGACAATAAGAGTTCTACTAAAGGTATCTGTCTGTCTGTATGTGTGCATGTACATATCCTTACGTCTATTCATCTGATTTGGGGTGTAACACATCAGAGATCTGTAAATCACATGGTTCCTTTGCCAGTCTGGAATAATATAGACCCCACCAACAAAAATCCTAATGTCTGTCGTAGTTGTATTGATTCATTACACATTTCTATTACTCATCTGACTTCGCTCCTAATCTGCTCTCTTTCTCTCTGTCTCCATCTCCCTGTATCTCTCTCTCTCTCTCTCTCTCTCTCTCTCTCTCTCTTCTCTCTCTCTCTCTCTCTCTCTCTCTCTCTCTCTCTCTCTCTCTCTCTCTCTCTCTCTCTCTCTCTCTCTCTCTCTCTCAGGAGTGAAGACCCAGTCTCCAGTGTTTCCATGTCCTGAGTGCCAGTACTGCTACACCTCTGAGATCTTCCTCCACAAGCACATGAAGAGGATTCATAATGATCTGTACTTCCAACTGCTGAGAAGTGGACAGATCCGCCCAGAGAGGCTCCTCCCCTCCACAGCCTCTCAACCAGGCACTTCCTTTGGGACCTTGTCTGCCCGCCCCCGTGCGAGGTAATTAAATGAAAGAAGGTCATTAGTCAAATAGTATCTGCAATTAATTTAAAGTGTTTGTTTCATCCTGTTTGGAGCACCGGGTATGTGGAACATAGGACAATACAATACAACCATGACTAGGAATCTGAGTAGTTTACCAGTATAACAACATTTTCAGCTTACTTACAATATCTGAAATATCCGGATCATAATCACCGGCAGTGATCTGGTCCAGGTCCATCATATGTGGCTTTGTTTCTCTACATGGAACACTGTCAGCTGGCTACTTTTACTCTGTGTGTCCACTACTCTCTTTCAGAGAGCTATTTCTTTCCTGTTGTTTTAAGATGTTACCCACTCTACCCCTAGTGGTCACCAGGAGACATAGTCTTCTGCTCTGAGCAGTCTGACCCGTCCTTGTTTTCTGTTCCTAGCAGTCTGACCCCTCCTTGTTTTCTGCTCTGAGCAGTCTGACCCCTCCTTGTTTTCTGCTCCTATTAATCTGACCCCTCCTTGTTTTCTGTTCCAGCTGACCCACACTGGAGAGAAGCCCCACCAGTGTGAAGAGTGTGGGAGGGGCTTCAGTCAAGTAGGTGACCTGAAGAAACACCAGAAGACCCACTCAGGAGAGAAGCCCCACCAGTGTGAAGAGTGTGGAAGGGGCTTCAGTAGTTTATACCACCTGAAGAGACATCAGCTGACCCACACAGGAGAGAAGCCCCACCAGTGTGAACAGTGTGGGAGGGGCTTCGGTCTGTCACATCACCTGAAGACACACCTTCTGACCCACACAGGAGGAGAGAAGCCCCACCAGTGTGAACAGTGTGGGAGGGGCTTCAATCAAGTAGGTAACCTGAAGCAACACCAGATGACCCACACAGGAGAGAAACCCTACCACTGCCAACCGTGTGGGAGGAGTTTCAGCCGGTCTCACCATCTGAAGACACACAAGTGTGAAAGTGAGCTCTCACAGCTCTAGGTTCAGTCAGACATGAACACGTGATAGTTACAGTTAGTTCATTCTATCTATTTAGTTCATTCTTACGGCAGCTGATATCTGCCTCTTTTTATGTAATCTCTTTGTGTTTTGTAGTGTATTTAACTCCCTCTGTCTGTCTCTGTGCGTTTGTCTGTATTTAACTCCCTCTGTCTGTCTGTGTGTTTGTCTGTAATTATTACATTATTATATGCTCTAATAAGTTCTAATTAGATTGTAATAGGTTTCTGCTGTTTTATTATTATTTTACTGTATATATTTAATATTAACTTGTTTTCTGTTTCTTCTTGTTTATGCTTGTTTATCAGTTTTACTTAATCATTCTTTGTCCAAGTTGTTTAAAATTTATTTCTTTTCTCTTTTTAATGTGTTTGTTTGTATTAAACTATTTTTGAATCAGTTCTGTTTATCTTGAGAACATCACGTTCATTGTCTATGTAATCACGATGAAAATGCTGGTTCCAACTGGGTGCTTGTTGTAGGATGTAGCTTACACCTGGAAAACATGGTCCAACTTGGTTGGTATTTCTCTTGTTATTAAATAACAAACTTCTTCACAACATGTGATCCTTGTAGTGAATATCATGTAGTAGTTTTCAGAGGAAACGGCCTAAGGGGAACCCAGGCACAACATGGAAATGTAACTCCTCTTCCCAGCTCCCAAGAACCACCAGCAACAAGGGATGTCAGAATGTTTATTTTGATGTAGCATCAGGGTGGGTTAACAACAGCGAAATAATAAACTAAAGCTACTGTAAGCAACCTAATAATTACTACACAAACAAAAGAAACAGAAAGAACAATGAATTCACCTAAACGAACTAAACAAAAAAAAGGGTTGACTTGTTATTGAATAAATCTAATTTCAAACATGCTAACTGACTGGTTGGAAGTGGAGAGAGGAGAGCCCACAGGAGCCAGGGGAGCCAGGTCTTAACCCCTGGAAACCTCCACACTCAGTGATTCACTCAACCAGCTCGCCTGCTCCATCACACACAGCCCCACAACAGGCTCACCAGTGGAGAGAGAGACAGACACAGGGAGGATTAAAGTACAAATACACAAGACATTGTTCATACAACCTCGGGGTCATAACAGCAAGACCCCTACTTTTACTGTTACATTATCATCTGATTAGAATCTATGTTAGTGTGACTACTGTATTACATTATCATGATTATAATCTTTACTATGTTAGTGTGTAGTATAATTAGCTGCGTTAATTATAGAGACCGTAGCAGACTACAGAGAGTGGCCCGTTCAGCCGAACGCACAATTGGAGGGGGATTCCCACTCTCCAGGACATTTACAACAAGCGGTGCATGGGTAAGGCTAAGAGAATTATCAAAGACTCCAGCCACCTAAACAACTGCCTCTTTGAACCGCTGCGGTCAGGCAAGCGATACCGGAGTCTCATGGCAAGCACAGAGAGACTCAGAAGAAGCTTCTATCCCCAGGCCATCAGGATGCTCAACGAACAATAAGACTATGTAACAACCATCAAATGCACTCACAGCACACACATCCACACGCACACACTCACTTTAAACAAACAACTCACTGCAGCACCCACTTTAGAACACTAAACACACTTTATATTTATTGGTAAAGAATTTGCACTACAACCCATACCTCATTACACCTTACTGTAAATTGTACTTCATCCCATTTCTGCTTTGTACTGTATAGTATATTGTATTGTAACTCAGTTACTTCTACTCTGCATTGTACATTTTATATATGTATATACTGAACACTTGTCTACGTACTTGACTTCTATTTCTACACCCACATCCGCTCCTCTACATAAGCGGGGTCGTGGCCACACCAACAGCTCCTTCCCTATTTTCACCACCATAAAGTGCCTGTATACACCACTTTAAGTTTAGTGCTGAAATAGTTGTTGGAAAGGAGCTACGTTGACATTGTATCTTTGTTTTTTTTTCTCTCGCAAATTTACGAAAAAAACTAAGAGATAATGTCTTCACCGTCGGAGGGTCTAGAGACGCTCACAACGTTACCCTCCACCAGTGCTTCACTATCGCAGTGTCCTCCGTGCATCGTGGGCCGTCTCTGGCTCCGCGGTCGTGGCAGCCATGTGCGCCTGGGCGGCGCCCGGTGGTGAGTTTGCCTCGCCGAGTGGCCGTTGAGCCTCCATCTCCTGTGAGATGGCCGGCTTCCGGCCCTGGTTCCCCCGCCAGTGGACATTCGGCCGATAGGCCGACAGCTCCTCTGGTGGCAGAGGATTTGCGTCGCAGACTCTTCGCCTCGGCTCGCTCTCGTCGTAAGGCGGCGAGCACCAGGGCGTGAACGGCCTGGTTTTAGTGGTGTGCTGGAGCCGGACGAGAGTTCTCTTGCCTCTTCTCCATTTCCGATGGAAACTGAGGATTACATGGAGGGGGCAGACCCGGCGCCATGGGCGGGCATTGGGGGGCCGGGCCCGCCCACTGAGTCAGCTGTGAGAATTCGTTTTCTACCCTCAAGAACATCTTTACAGAACATCGCCTTAGTATGCTTCATCAACGCAAGGCCAATTTAATTCAGTTGGCATTTGAGAAGGACTCAACAAAAAAGTTCAGGAATGAGTGGAGGGGCAGTGTTTTAAGAAGATTTCACTCTGTCCCCAAACGCCGCTTGCCGCTCTACTAATGATGGTGAGTAGCCTGTGGAGGAATTTTGTTTGCTTTTTTATGCACCTTATTTTTGTCAGTTCAGTTCAGTTCGTCAGTGAATTCAGAAGTGTTGAATAAATGGAGACTTTTCAAAGATATAGAATAGAATAGAATAGAAATGTATTATCCTGAGGGAAATTTGACACTGCAAATCACTCAACATTAAACATTTAGACAGAACAAGTCACGAATAAGAATAACAAAACAAATGGCCTAAGAATAGAATAAAATGAAATAGAATACAAATTAAATAAAAGATACAGTAAATAAATACAGTAAAAATATACTGAAGTCTACAGTAGGTGTAATATTGCACAGTGCTGTTTAGAGTCCAGGAAGATGGTAACTGTCACTCTTTGCTCAGTGATGCAGTGAGGCACAGTGATGCATTGTATAGTCTGATGGCTGTCGGAATGAAGGACTTCCTGTGCCGTTCAGTGCTGCATTTAGGTAGTGTGAGCCTATAACAATACATGCTCCTCCTGTCAGCCAAGTCTGTGTATATTGGGTGGGAGGGGTTTTCCCTGATGGCCTGGAGCTTAGCAAGGCTCCTCCTCTCCGCCAGCCTCGCTAGGGCGTCCAGCTCCACCCCAACCACGCTACTGGCCTTCCTGACCATCTTATCCAGCCTGTCTGTGTCCCCTGCTCTCAGTCCGCTGCCCCAGCAGGTTTGATATATATATCCGTTCAGTCTGTTTTTGTATAAGTGAATGTTCTTAAGATAGAGAGAAATTAGATTTTTCAATTGCCTCTCTGCTGTTTAGTTCAGCACCGTGGGCAGCGCCTATTGTATTTAGTTGGTTAGCTATTTAGCTAATGTTGAGCTGGCTACAGCCATAGTAATACTATTTACTAAATGAGGCTTTTTAATCGTCAAGGTAAGAGAGGATTTGTCATGATCAACTGAAGGCGTATGCTATGGAACAGTATGTGCTTGGCTACTACTTGGGTTTTCAGAAAAAGTACATTTAGCTGTAAAAGCCCGATCAAGCTCAATAGCTTCTGTAACACTGTAAGGGAGATGTCAATCTGTTGTCAACGGTGGTTGTGATGTTGGCTGAGTTTGCACCAGTGGAGGTTATTCAATGACAACGCCTGAATATTTTTTCTTTTTTTTTTTTTTATATTATTATTTTTTTATTAGAAATGTTTTCCTCTGTAAAAAAATGCTAGTGAATTTTATTTTTCTTCAAAAATGGCCAAGTGACAGCTCTGAGCTCTCTGATCAGGCCTGCAGTGCTCACATAACTGCAGTAATGCGAGCTGTCAATCACTTAGTGCAACTCTTCCTGCACGGGTTGATCTTTTTATTCTATTATCCAATAAAAAATAGGCTCATTGTTCATTGCTCATTGCTCACGCTACTCACGAACGCGGGTTGAGTGATTGACAGCCCTCAACGGTCTGAGACTCAATCAGAGAGGAGCTGCGCGACATGGCCTATAGACCACTGCACTTCCGCGTTACATGGAGCTTGTGAGGAGGAGGGGGGCGGGGGGACGAGAGCGCGAGGGAATCAAATGAATGCGCTGCCTTCCCCCCGAACCTCCCATGAGCTCAAAATTGTTTACACTTTCCATGGGATAAAAGAACGTGTCTCGAGTCGGACTTGTCACGATGGAGAAGCTACAATATTCAACGGAAGATGAGATCGGTCACTGCTTTGGCTGTTGTGTGGTGAGTGGATTTAAAATATATATATATATTTTAGTAACCGTGTGTTGAATATGTTGATTATGAATTAATTGGCCCGCTGTGGCCTTGCGTGTGTAATACACCAACACGGTTCCCGCGGGCACCAGGTAGCCCCCAAGGACCACATGAGTCGCCCGCGGCAAGCCTTGTCCCCTCATCTCATCTCCTCTCATCTCCTCTCCTCTCCTCTCCTCTCCTCTCCTCTCCTCTCCTCTCCTCTCCTCTCCTCTCCTCTCCTCTCCTCTCCTCTCCTCTCCTCTCCTCTCCTCTCCTCTCCTCTCCTCTCCTCCCCGCTCTCCTCTCCCTCTCCCTCTCCTATCCCTCTCCCTCTCCTCTCCTCTCCTCTCCTCCTCTCCTCTCCTCTCCTCTCCTCTCCTCTCCTCTCCTCTCCTCTCCTCTCCTCTCCTCTCCTCTCCTCTCTTAGGTATGAATTGAAAATGGAGGACCCTGACAGTTGTACAAGCATGTACCATTGACTCAGAATGGTCTGTTTTTATTGAAATCGTCACAGCAGTATAGTTTGTTTATACTTCAGAAGTATGATATTTAAACATGGTCCCCAAAATGAATGGAAGCGAATGAGGAGCCTGACACCTGGGAGGAATGGGGGTGTTGCAGCCTTGGGGATGTTTTAAAATATAATTTAATATATAATATAATATAATAATTTGTGCTTCACCAAGAAATTTGGTCAGCAGCCGCCACTGGTTTGCACATGCGGGTTAAGGGAGAGGTGGGCTATCGCGTCAACGGTTCAGGAAAAGACTTGTATCGCTTGTAAAGACGGCCACGCAAGGGGAGCGTCTTCAGAATTGCGCACTCTGGCAGCCTTTTTCAGAAAATAGCGTCTTCAGGCTCCCAGTCATCGGCGTATTTAGACCACTATCACTAGGGCACGTGCCCTACTGATGGTCATCTGTGCCCCACTGATAAAAAAATAAAATAAAAATAAAATTAACAAATGTTTTTTATTTTCCCTTTTTTAACATGATCAAATGATCATTTAACATGATCAAATAATTATTATAATATTTTTTACTTCGCTTTGAAATATTATAGTGAAATATTTTGCACTGCATTTATCTTGTTGAAATCCTCCAACAGGCTCTTTTTTGTAAGTTGACTGGTTTGCACACCAATAATACAGTGCAATAATAGAATAGTAGAATAGATAGTAAAATTATGCAATAGAATGGCCAGAGTAAAATAGTGCTACAGTACAATCAACAGCGGGGTGTATTAGAAGGCTATGGTGAAGAGGTACGTTTTTAGCTTATTTCTGAAAATATTAAGAGATCTAGCTTCCCTAATGTCCATAGGTAGTGTGTTCCATAACTTTGGTGCATAGTTAGCAAAGGCTGCATCCCTGATTTTCTTTAGACTGTGGCTTGGAACCTTCAATAGACCAGTAGTAGATGATCACAATGTTTATACTTTGTATATAAGGAGGAGGACCTTGAAATCAATTCTAAATGTTACCAGAAGCCAGTGTAGGTTACTTACTTGTAACTTCGGGTTTGATCCAAGGAGTAAGTTGCCCCATATTGCTCTGTAACATTTCTCTTTTTGTTATAGGACCGACTAGTAGGATTTCAGTTTTGCCCTCATTTAATTTTAGGAAGTTGTTCGTCATCCATTTGTTTATTGCTAAGAGACAGGCGGAAATGGAGTTTATAGCTGTGTGATCATTTGGTTCAGCGGAGATGTACAATTGTGTGTCATCTGCGTAACTATGGAAACATACATTGTGCTTTCTAATGATGTCTCCTCAATGTTCAATGTTCAATGCAATGTTCAATGCAAGTAAAGCACTTTAAACTTTAAGTATGACTAAATGCTTTCTTGACTATATATATAGTAACTGTTCCAAAATGCATATATTTCTATGTATTTTAGTGGTTTGGGTGGCTAGCTATTTTTAATATAAATGTCAGATTGTTTTATTTATTTCATAGATTTCTATGCATTTCAGGAGTTTGGGGGGCTGGCTCCCCAAAATAATTAAATAACATAACCCTAACCTAACCCTAAAACCGAAATAAAGTTAAAAAAAAATAGTTACAAAATCCACCCACATGGGACTGCCCACCAGTTAAGACATTCTGGAAAGATGTGACCCAACAATTATCAAAACTCGTATCTTGGAATATACCTGTACACCCCTCTGTATTACTATTGAATGATGTTTTTGAGTTTGCAGTAAATCCACAGCTAAAGAGATTGGTTTTATCGGGTATCACAGTAGCTAAAAAGCTGATCGCATCACGCTGGTTTCAACCGGAAAAAATTTGCCGGAAAGTTTGGTCTCTTACATATCTCGATGTGATTTATCAAGAAATATCTACAGCAAGAATTCTGGGTCTCAATGAATCCAAAATGTCAATGTGTGTTACGTTCTGGACACCGACCTCGGTCGGTGACCACCCACATTCCTGGCATATGTCACTGGGCTTGTCACCTGTCATTTCCCTGTCAATTAGTGCTGTCACTTAGGGGTGGTTCCTGATTGGCTGTCACGGGGGTGTGTGTGGAATGTTGGTATGTTGTCTCTATTTAACATACCTCTCTTCTGCTTGTCCATTGTCAGGTCTTCACTAATTGCGTTCGGGGATAACGCGGACGGTTCTACTGTGGACCTCCAATAAGCTCCCATTTACCTTATCTTACACTTGTGCTTTTAGCACTTGTTCTCTCTTAGAATTTACTCTGTGTTCTTACTATTAAAGTCGAACCTGTTCAAGAGTAAACACTCTCTGTCTCTGTGATTGCCTTCAACCATTGGAATTCACCTACCTGCATTCTGACAGAAGACCTGACCATCAGAATTCCATGGAGGCCATCATGGAGATGCTCCGGACGCAGGGAGCAGCCCAGACACGGATGGAGGAACATCAGCAGCTGGTCAGCGCCGAGTTAATCCGACTCAATGGGGTCGTCGGATCATCCCAAGCGGTGGCGCAGTCGGCGTTGGCCACAGCCCGACAAGCCCAAGAAGGAGTGGCTGGTGTGCAGTCGGCGGCGGGGGAAGCAGCGCTCCACGCAGAGGAAAGTCGGGGGGTGTTCGGGGTCCAGGAGCGGTCCCGCGAACCACATCTGCAGGCGCCCGCTCGCTATGACGGATCACCGGACGGTTGTCGGGAATTCATCACCCAGTGTCTACTCGTTTTCCGGCTGCAACCACGATCATTTCCATCGGAGACAGCGCAGGTAGCGTATATTATCACACTGCTCACCGGCCAAGCTCTCTCCTGGGCTATGGCGGAATTAGAGGCAGGGGCGATAATCTGCGACAGTCTGGACGCCTTTACCCGGGAATTGAGAAGAGTATTCGATACTTCCCGGGTACTCTCGATCTTCGAGGCTGGTGGTCGTCTTCTCGACTGCCGGCAGGGCCTCCGCACAGTCGCAGCTTATGCTATCAATTTTCTGATCTTGGCTCGGGAGACAGCTTGGGCGGAGAACGTCTGCGTGGTTCTGTTCGTCAGGGGACTCTCAGCGCG
The DNA here is from genome assembly GCF_963971535.1 of Notolepis coatsorum. Classification (NCBI taxonomy): domain Eukaryota; kingdom Metazoa; phylum Chordata; class Actinopteri; order Aulopiformes; family Paralepididae; genus Notolepis; species Notolepis coatsorum. The sequence goes on along the minus strand of NC_140180.1, from coordinate 13,988,513 downwards.
GATGCGAGATGCTCTCTCCGCGCGTGAGATCCCCGAGCAGCTGGAAGTGCTGATCAACACCACCATCAAGATGGATAATCGGCACCGGGAGAGGGAGAAGGAGCATGTCAACAACACCCAGCCCCAGGTATGTTTTCCTTCTTCTCCTGGTGTTGATAATTCCATGCATTACACGAGTGGGCCACTGGGTGATGAATCCATGCAGCTTGGAGCGCTGTCGCTCTCGGACGACGAGAGGCAGCGCTTCATCAAAGAGCGACGCTGCTTCCGGTGCGGCCGCACCGGTCACCGCTTCGGCAGCTGTCGGGTCCAGGCTGTATCGGCTCGGCGCCAATCGGGGATGGAAGGTGCGCCGTCGGGCCTCGAGAGGGCGCCAGCAGGTGGGCTCATTCCTGCCAAAACCACGGATGCTCGTACATTTTTTGAGGTGGCGATCAACTGTGGGGGTGACATTAGGGGAACTAAGGCTCTCATTGACTCAGGGGCGGCGGGCAATTTTATTCACGTGGGATTGGTGAAGGAGTGGGGAACCCCGGTGGAGGATTTAGGGGTTCCCTTACCAGTCTATGCCCTGGACGGTCGGCCCCTGGGCAGTGGGAGCGTCACCCAGCGCACAGTTCCCTTACACATCCGGGTGGAGGGTGGGGAGTGGGAATGGGTTACCTTTTTTGTCATCTTTTCCCCCTATTCTGTCATGGTGTTGGGTCATCCCTGGTTGTCGTCATGTGTTCGTGTCATTAATTGGAGCACGGGCGAACTCTCAACGGCGGCCGACGTCAAGTCGATCGTCAGCGGGAGTTTGCCCAAACCCTTGTCTCCCCCCCCCTCTTCTCTTTTGTCTCCTCCCTCTTTCTCCAGGATGGTGGGGAGCGTGGCAGATTCTGATCTACCCTCTAATCCCGATTTAATAGGGGTGCCTGAGATCTATTGGGACCTGGCGGACGTTTTTAGCAAGACGCGTGCTAAAGCACTTCCGCCTCATAGATCATACGACTGTCCCATTAATCTTCTACCCGGTACCTCCCCGCCTCGCGGGCGAATGTTCTCTCTCTCACGCCCCGAAACCTTGGCCATGAACACCTACATAGAGGAGGCATTGCTTGCGGGGCACATACGCCCTTCCACTTCCCCTGCCGGCGCTGGCTTCTTTTTTGTTGATAAAAAGGATGGGGATCAGCGCCCATGCATTGATTATAGGGGATTGAATGACGTTTCCATCAAGAACCGATATCCTTTACCCCTCATGGACACGGCCTTTGAGTGCTTACAGGGGGCACAGGTCTTTTCTAAACTTGACTTACGTAATGCATACAACCTGGTCAGGATTAGAGAGGGAGACGAGTGGAAGACTGCATTTAACACACCCAATGGGCACTATGAGTATTTGGTCATGCCCTTTGGTTTGGCTAATGCTCCGGCAGTCTTCCAAGCCCTGGTTAACGACGTGCTGCGAGACTTGATTGGGGTGTCGGTGTTTGTCTACTTAGATGATATCCTGATTTTTTCTCGCGATATGGTGCAACACCAAATGCACGTTCGGGAGGTGCTAGACCGTCTCCTCAAGCATCAACTATTCGTTAAGGCTGAGAAGTGTGTGTTTCACACGGACACCGTGTCCTTCCTGGGCTTTGTGTTGACGAAGGGCGATCTGCGCATGGATCCAGCCAAGGTGAGTGCAGTTTTGGACTGGCCACGGCCTTCGTCGCTCAAGGGGTTACAACGGTTTTTGGGCTTTGCACATTTTTACAGGCGCTTTATTCGCAATTTTAGCGCCTTAGCCAATCCCTTAACAGCTCTCACTAAGGCCTCTCTCCCTGGCTTTGAATGGTCGCCTAGGGCTGAGTCGGCCTTCTGCGATCTTAAACGTCGTTTTACATCCGCTCCTGTATTGATCCGCCATGACGCGGAGGTTCCGTTCATTGTGGAGGTGGATGCCTCTGACGTCGCGGTGGGGGGGGTGCTCTCTCAGAGATGCTTAAAGGATGGGAAAGTGCACCCGTGTGCTTTTTTTTCTCGCCGTCTGTCACCAGCCGAGCGTAATTACGACGTGGGTAATCGGGAGTTATTGGCGATCAAATTGGCACTGGAGGAGTGGAGACATTGGTTGGAGGGGGCGGCACATCCTTTCATTATTTGGACTGATCATAAGAACTTGGCTTACATCCAAGGGGCTAAACGCCTTAACGCTCGCCAGGCCAGGTGGACGTTGTTCTTCACACGATTTCGATATACCATCTCCTATAGACCCGGCTCCAAGAATATCAAACCTGACGCGTTGTCGCGCCAGTTTGATCTTCCTGGGCGGGAGGAGCAGCCCCATCCCATTATTCCACCGGCCTTGATTTTGGCACCCGTGTCTTGGGGCATAGAGAAGGTGGTAAGGTCGGCGCTAACGCGGGAGCCCGATCCTGGTGGGGGTCCTCCGGGACGGTCGTATGTTCCCAAGGTGGCGCGCTCACGCTTGCTACAGTGGGCACATGCGTCATCCCTCACCAGCCACCCAGGGGCAACCAGGACCCTGGAATTTATCCGTAGGAGGTTCTGGTGGCCGACAGTGGAGGGGGATACGCGTTCCTTTGTGGCGGCCTGTCCGGTGTGCGCACGTAGTAAGTCCTCTCGACAGGCACCGGCGGGTCTCCTCCGACCACTTCCTATTCCTAAACGACCCTGGTCACACATATCTCTGGACTTTATTTCTGGTCTTCCCCTTTCGGACGGATTCAACACCATTTTGGTGGTGGTGGATCGGTTCTCTAAGGCGGCTCACTTTGTCCCTCTCCCCAAGCTTCCTTCGGCCCGGGAGACTGCTGATTTAATTATACAGCATGTCTTTCGGGTCCACGGGCTGCCAGTAGATATCGTGTCGGACCGGGGTCCTCAGTTCGCCTCCAGGTTCTGGAAGGCGTTTGCCGCCGGCCTCGGCGCCTCTGTCAGTCTGTCGTCTGGGTTCCATCCACAGTCGAACGGGCAGACGGAGAGGGTCAACCAGGATTTGGAGGGGGTCTTGAGGTGTTACGTTGCCGGTAGTCCGGCAACGTGGAGTAGGAGGTTGGCTTGGGCTGAGTACGCGCATAATACCCTTCTCTCCTCTTCTACCGGTATGTCTCCCTTTCAGTGCCAGTATGGTTTTCAACCTCCTCTGTTTCCCGAGCAGGAGCAGGAGGCGGAGGTGCCCTCGGCCCAGGCACATGTGGCTCGCTGTCGCAGGACGTGGAAACAGGTTCGGAAGGCGCTACAGAAGGTTTCGGTTAGTACCCAACGGCAGGCTAACCGTAAGCGTCGTCCGGCTCCAGTTTACCGTCCAGGGCAGCGGGTTTGGCTTTCCACCCGGGATCTCCCTCTCCGGGTGGAATCCAAGAAGCTGGCTCCTCGCTTTATAGGACCATTTAAAGTGATTCATCGGGTTAATCCAGTGGCTTACAAGCTACGACTTCCGAGCTCTATGAGGGTTCATCCGACGTTTCATGTGTCCCTGTTGAAGCCATTCCTCTCATCGCCCTTGGCCCCGCCACTGCCTGTGGTTCCTCCGCCCGGGTTTATTGGCGGTCAACCCATTTACACGGTGCGGAGGATACTGGGTTGTAGGCGGAGGGGTAGGGGGTTTCAGTTCTTGGTGGATTGGGAGGGGTACGGGATAGAAGAGCGTTCTTGGGTGCCTCAAAGGGATATTTTAGATCCCAGCCTGATCGTTGATTTCCGGCGGCTGAATCCCGAGGCTCCTAGGTGAACGTCTGGTGCCGTTCGTCGGGGGAGGGTACTGTTACGTTCTGGACACCGACCTCGGTCGGTGACCACCCACATTCCTGGCATATGTCACTGGGCTTGTCACCTGTCATTTCCCTGTCAATTAGTGCTGTCACTTAGGGGTGGTTCCTGATTGGCTGTCACGGGGGTGTGTGTGGAATGTTGGTATGTTGTCTCTATTTAACATACCTCTCTTCTGCTTGTCCATTGTCAGGTCTTCACTAATTGCGTTCGGGGATAACGCGGACGGTTCTACTGTGGACCTCCAATAAGCTCCCATTTACCTTATCTTACACTTGTGCTTTTAGCACTTGTTCTCTCTTAGAATTTACTCTGTGTTCTTACTATTAAAGTCGAACCTGTTCAAGAGTAAACACTCTCTGTCTCTGTGATTGCCTTCAACCATTGGAATTCACCTACCTGCATTCTGACAAATGTGGTTAGAAGTGGTGGAGAGAATAAAAGCTAGCTTATAATGGTAGTGTCTGGTTATGAGCGAGGGATAATGGAGGTACTATCCAAAGAGGGGTCCGGGAGGGGGGGGTTCGAGCTGGAGCATATGTGTGTAGGTTTTTAGATAACAGGTATTAGGGGTATATCCTGTATAAGACATTGGTATAAATGGTAATTTCGTTGGATATACACTGTATATTAATGCTTGTGTATCTTATCGTGTGTTGTCATGTTTGTTTATATGTGTGTTTAAAAAATAATAATAAAAAAAATTAAAAAAAAATCCACCCATTTTCGCCCCCACAAACCGGCCAACGCGCTCCCGCTTCATAGTTTTTAGTGCCCTTCTGTGCCCTACTGAAGTGCTGGGTCTAGATACGCCCCTGCTCCCAGTATCTGGTATCTGTAGAGGTTGGTCATGCTGACATGGTAGATGATCTATCTATCTAGGTCGTCCTTGGACGGGCCCTCCATCGGTGCTTCCAGTCATCCCGATCCTCCATGCATCTGGCTAGCTCGCCGGTGCTTTCTGTTCCCGCATCTTTCCTGAGTACGTCCACGTAGGTTAACGTGGGACGTCCTTGTGATCGATGCCCGTGTGTTGGTTCCCACAGCACAAGTTTGGTAGATGAGGATCATCAGTATATAGAGGTTGATCATGCTGGTAGAGGAGGATCATCAAGGTATCTGGAGAGGTTGGTCATGCTGACATGGTATATGGCCTCTCCAGGGCAGGGCCGCCTCAGGGGGTGTGCGAGCAGTGCGGTCGCACAGGGCCTCGCGGGAAGGGGGGCCTCGCACATTTTTTTTTTTCTTTTTTTTTGCGAGGCCCCCCTTCCTGCGAGGCCCTTTTTCATCACAGACCTAAAATCTAGTTTTGCTTACATGCTTATATATTTCACATTAGACGTTTGTAGAATAGTGTTCCGGTTTCTGCGGCTCTGCTGCTCTGCAGATAGACACGTTTGTAGAATAGTGTTCCGGTTTCTGCGGCTCTGCTGCTCTGCAGATAGACACGTTTGTAGAATAGTGTTCTGGGCTCTTCCCCGATCCACGAGGGAAGGGGCTACAGTCAGCCAGGTACAGGATCTATTCAGCGCTATCCAGAGGAGCGAGTGGATGTCTTTTGAAAAGCAGCATGGAGCAGAAGAAATAACACTGTGTGCCATAAGCTTGTTATCAATACCAAGTATGATGGTTATGCCAACTTTGCCAAGACGAAGAGGATGTTCGGCAGATGGACTGAAGATGAAAGTTGTTGCATGTTAGAACCTTCAGTCAGGCTATAGCTATGTCGGCAGGGACGCGTAACTAGCGTTAGCTAATGCTAGCTAGCTAGCGTTAGCTAAGCTAGCGTTAGCTAACGCTAGTTACCGTCCCTGCCTTTAGCTAATTGCTAAGTTATCGAGTGCTAACGTGTGGCAGATAAACTAGGACTCCCAAGGGACTGGTACTTTTCATCTCCACGGAAAATGCGTCGATGTCGTCTCCTTCCAACTTTGCCATTGATTCTGGTTTTTCATGCAACCTATTCTATTTGCGCTGTTGAGCTCTCTCTCTTTCTTTCTTTCTTTCTTTCTTTCTTTCTTTCTTTCTTTCTTTCTTTCTTTCTTTCTTTCTTTCTTTCTTTCTTTCTTTCTTTCTTTCTTCTTCTTCTCTCTCTCTCTCTCTCTCTCTCTCTCTCTCTCTCTCTCTCTCTCTCTCTCTCTCTCTCTCTCTCTCTCTCTCTCTCTCTCTCTCTCTCTCTATCTCTCTCTCTCTAAAACTAACACACACACATACATGCTCTCTCTCTAACACACACACACAGACATGCTCTCTCTCTAACACACAAACACACATGCTCTCTCTCTCTCTTTCTAACACACACAGACATGCTCTATATCTCTTTCTAACACACAAAATGACATGCTCTCTCTCTCTCTCTCTCTCTCTCTCTCTCTATCTCTCTCTCTCTAAAACTAACACACACACATACATGCTCTCTCTCTAACACACACACACAGACATGCTCTCTCTCTAACACACAAACACACATGCTCTCTCTCTCTCTTTCTAACACACACAGACATGCTCTATATCTCTTTCTAACACACAAAATGACATGCTCTCTCTCTATCTTTCTCTCTCTTTCTAACACACACACACATATACATGCTCTCTCTCTAACACACACACACAAACAGACATACTCTCTCTCTATCTCTCTCTTTCTAACACACACAGACATGCTCTATCTATCTCTCTTCAATTCAAATGGGCTTTATTTCACATTCTTGTATTTCTCCCAGTAGGTATGGGAGTTTTGAGGTATTGTCCATGTTTTCAAAGTCTCTTTGGGTGTTTGAAATTTGTGGGAAGTATATGTCTTGGTATAGTGGGCAGGTTGTTAAGAAGTGGAGCTCGGTTTCCACCTCATCTTGTGTGCAGTGGGTCTGTCTTCGCTTGGGAGCCAGGTCTGCCTATGGCGGCCTTTCTCGATGGCTAGGCTGTGCTCGCTGAGTCTGTACCTAGTCAAGGATCTTCTTAGTATTGGGTCAGTCACAGTCACAGTGCTCAGGTATTCTGCCACTGTGTACTCTCTGTTTAGGGCCAAATAGCATTTCAATCTGCTATGGTTTTGGGTTGTTTCTTTCCAATGTCTCTCTCTCTCTCTCTCTCTCTCTCTCTCTCTCTCTCTCTCTCTCTCTCTCTCTCTCTCTCTCTCTCTCTCTCTCTCTCTCTCTCTCTCTCTCTCTCTCTCTCTCTCTCTCTCTCTCTCTCTCTATATAGCAACACCAATAAAAACCACAACCATGATAATATAATAAATATATGTATGAATGTATGTATGATAAGATGAATGAATGTAGCACTCCCAGGTGTGCACCCTTGGTTGTGTTACTGACGGTAAAGGAAATGAATGATGGGGGGGGGGGGGTTGACGTTCTCAGTACAATAACAGAAGGGAATGGTCAATGTTTGGTGTGTGTGTATGCGTGCTGCTCACAGTACACACATGTACTGTAGTCAAAAGAGCACTCTGAGCTGTATGGCTGAAACGGAAACATAATATTGGAGAAGTTTGTCTCAGCCATGTCATTCAGGATCCTCTTTTTTTGTCACTATTTCCCCTTTAGTCTTTGTTAAAACTATGTTGGCATTAATAAATATACAGCGATGGTCAGATATAGGCAGTTCAGTTACTGTGACTTTGTCAATATTTAGGCCTGTCGTTATGACTAGGTCTAGAGTGTGTGTTACCATGTTTGTGTGTAGGTTAATTTACATGTTGGATAAGTTCAAAACTGTCCAATAGGTTTTTAAACTCGTTAGCCTGGGAGTCATTTGTCTTGTTGATGTTAATAAGAAGAAGAAGAAGAAGAAGAAGAAGAAGAAGAAGAAGAAGAAGAAGAAGAAGAAGAAGAAGAAGAAGAAGAAGAAGAAGAAGAAGAAGAAGAAGAAGAAGAAGAAGAAGAAGAAGAAGAATAATAATAATAATAATAATAATAATAATAATAATAATAATAATAATAATAATAATAATAATAATAATAATAATAATAATAATAATAATAATAATAATAATAATAATAATAATAATAATAATAATAATAATAATAATAATTATTATTATTATTATTAGGCCAAGTTGAAGAGGTGGGTTTTGAAGAGTTTTTTGAAGGAGTCCAGAGTTGGGGCGTTGCGGAGTTCTGCAGGGAGGGAGTTCCAGAGGGTGGGAGCTGCCACGCTGAAAGCTCTGTCCCCAAAGGTCCGCAGTCTGGTTCGGGAATGGATAGCTGACCAGTGTCTGAGGAACGCAGGGTCCGTGACTGAGTGAGGGGGTGGAGGAGGTCAGTGAGGTACTGAGGTGCCAGAGCATGGAGGGATTTGTAGGTGAGCAGGAGGGTTTTGTAGGTGATGCAGGATTTTATGGGGAGCCAGTGGAGGTGGATGAGAGTGATGTGCTGCCAAGAAAGAATTTGCGGCAATCCCTCCTCCCTTCTTGTTTTGTCTGATTGATTGATAAAATGTATAGTCTGGAGGACAAGTTTCAATCAGTGTTGCTACACCAGTAACGTTTAGCCAGGTCTCAACTAATAGCATACAATGTAAGAACCTGACGTTTAGAAGCGCTAATTTAAATGGTAGGGATTCTGTGATTGGCTGGGATTCTGTGATTGTAGGAATCTGTGATTGTATGGATTCTGTGATTGTAGGAATCTGTGATTGTAGGGATTCTGTGATTGTAGGGATTCTGTTGTGATTGGAAGGGAGGCCGTTTTATGTTGAATATGGACCTGTTTGAGTTTATGTACTTGCATTAATTTCTTCGGTCTGTTGGCAGTCAAGACAGTTATAACGGTGTATATAGTGTATACTGCCTGTCCCTGTCCCAGCTTGAAGACTACTTTATATACTGCCTGTCCATGGCCCAGCTTGGAGACTACTGTGTATACTGCCTGTCCATGGCCCAGCTTGGAGACTACTGTGTATACTGCCTGTCCATGGCCCAGCTTGAAGACTACTGTGTATACTGCCTGTCCATGGCCCAGCTTGGAGACTACTGTGTATACTGCCTGTCCATGGCCCAGCTTGGAGACTACTGTGTATACTGCCTGTCCATGGCCCAGCTTGGAGACTACTGTGTATACTGCCTGTCCATGGCCCAGCTTGGAGACTACTGTGTATACTGCCTGTCCATGGCCCAGCTTGGAGACTACTGTGTATACTGCCTGTCCATGGCCCAGCTTGGAGACTACTGTGTATACTGCCTGTCCATGGCCCAGCTTGGAGACTACTGTGTATACTGCCTGTCCATGGCCCAGCTTGGAGACTACTGTGTATACTGCCTGTCCATGGCCCAGCTTGGAGACTACTGTGTATACTGCCTGTCCATGGCCCAGCTTGGAGACTACTGTGTATACTGCCTGTCCATGGCCCATTGGCCCAGCTTGCCACCATCACAAATAACCAACGTGGTGTAAACATGATGGTCTTCCTCTTTGACCCTCCTCCTCTGAAGAGATACTTGTGATAACTCCTCCTCCTGCTGAAACGATATATGATTTAGAAGAAAAGCAGAAGTAGGAAGTGTATAAAGAGAATAAAAAAATTAAAGAACATCTATTGACCACATAAAACAGCAGCTGCAGCAACGGACAGGAGGGTGAGTATCCGATCTGATGAAACGTATTATTATCATTTATTTTATTATTCTTTTTCTATTTTATTTAGTTTCATTCTACTGCAATTAGAAATGTTACCATAATTACGCAAATATGTAGTCAATAGTTTGAGCTGTTGGGCATTTCCATGAGCCTTCAAGTTCTTCCATTTGGGCTAATTTTAGTTTAGTTCATTTGGATCCCCAATTAGCTACAGCATTGCAGTAGCTATTCTTCCTGGGGTCCACAAAAAGCTTACATTGTGACCATGCAACATAATACGTACATCATAACATGACATTACAAGTAAACAGGACAAAGTACTAGAGACTTAGACTAGTACACACTACACTAGTGCATCACTGTGCCTCACTGCATCACTGAGCACAGAGTGACAGTTACCATCTTCCTGGACTCTTACTTTTGAAACGGCACTGTGCAATATTACACCTACTGTAGACCTCAGTATATTTTTACTGTATTTATTTACTGTATATTTTATTCCATTTTCATTCTATTTTATTCTACTCTTATCTTAGGCAATTTGATTTGTTTTGTTATTCTTATGCATGACCTGTTCTGTCTAAATGTTTAATGTTGAGCAATTTGCAGTGTCAAATTTCCCTCTGGATAATAAAAGTATTTCTATTCTATTCTATTCTATACACACACACAAGACAAGCTCCAATATACAATAATCCATTATCCAATAATCAACTATGTGAAATAGCTGAGAATACTTAACTGTACACACTATATGTTCACACATTTGTTCATACATGCCTAAACTGCAACGTCCCTCATATGGGACGTTTTTAGGATTTTTTGCAACCGGCACTTTGGCAACCCCTAGTGGCTCGGGTGTGCATATTTTGTAATACAATATATATATCGAATTGAAGGCTTATTTGTTGCCTGTCGATAGCGACAAAATCCGTTCAGCGGTTCTCGAGTTACATGCCGGTATTTGAGGCTTGTGCAAAGTACACGGTATTGCGCAAAATACCACTCCCGACTCAGGCTGCAGTAGTTCCGTCAATCTAGATCCGATCTCGAAAATGATTGTGGATCGTTGTAGCCAGTGAGTGTGGCTTTCCAATGATACCCCACATGGGGATCTAAATAAAAAAACAAATTCATTGTCATATTCATTGTCCTGCACCATCATTCAAACACATGCCAACACTTACTGTAAGTGCCCTTGCTCGGCAGTACAAGTACAATATACTAGTCACGTCGGGGAACCCAAAAGAAACAAGCCTGTGAACAGTTTTGTGTTCTACGTAGGGGTGTAAAGGTACACGTATCCGTACCAAACCATTTCACTGTGTACCGTACCATACCGAACAGCATGTGTACCGAACGAATACAACGGTATGTTAACCACTAACGACCGCCCACCGGGAGCTGTTTTTTTCACAATCTAATATAATTATTATTATTCTTTTGTTCTTTTTACAAGTCGATTATTAATTTCAATATAGAATATTCGTTGACAGCCCTACAAGTACAATTAGTTACTGCACACTACATCACCCCTGAGTGGAACATGGAAAGCCAAACTTTCCCCCACTGTACTGAAAACCCATACCGAACCGTGGTTTTTGTGTACCGGTACACCCCTAGTTCTACGGTATTGTTACAACATTCTCTCCTATCTGGACGCAGGCCCTCCGAGTGCTTCCAAGAGATCCACCATGATGTTGAACGAGGCAGTGATGACGTGTCTACTCCTGCTGTCGGGACACGGTTTGACCCCGGGATCGGCTGGTCCCCTCTGTGGCATCATGGGTGAGAGCCGCTGTATATGCAACGTTGCAGCCATCAGGAACGTCCAAGAGATGGTACCTTGTGTCAACGCTCTGGAGATAGAACTGAGGGATGGCGCGTTGACTGGCTCTTTTCAAAAGATAAGTCCCGCATTAGTCGCTTATCTGCCACACTTTCAGACACAAAAATTCATCTTCAGTAACGTCACAATCTCCTTCAGGTTTCTCTTGTCTCTGCCGCCAATTTTGCCACAGACGAGAGTAAACGAGATTCACGTTATTTCATCAACCATAGACGGTCCATTGTCCGACCTCCAGGGTCCATCCTTCTCTGAAATAACGCCATCTAAAATCAAGGTCCTTCATCTACAAGATGTAGCTCTGGACCCCCTTCTCCTTCATCCCTTTCGGGACTTCCATAGCTGGCTCTTAGGGCCGCTCAAAAGACTTGGGCTTGTCTGCCTTGGCCTGGCCGAGGTCGATTGCTACTTGGCCGGGTTCATGGGGAACTTGACCCGTCTGGATCTGTCAGAGAACCAGCTCTCGGAGGCCAGTCTGCTCAACGCCTCCCGATGCTCTTTACCATTCGCTTCAGTTCGGGAACTGACCTCTCTCAGCCTGAGAGACAACAAACTGGACTCCTTCCAGACGCTCTGCGGGCTCCTGGGTCGCACGCCTGCCCTGGCTGACCTCGACGTCAGTGGGAACAACTTCTCCATGGCCCCTTCCCCCCACTGTCTCCAGGTGGCGGAGGGCCTCCGAGTCCTCAACTTATCCCGCTCGGTGATCGCCGAGGCCGGGTCTCCCTTCCCTGCGTCGCTAGAAGAGCTGGACCTCAGTGGTAATGCTCTGGAGGAATTCCACAGCCCACCACGGGACCTGAAGAGACTCCACCTGTCCAACAACCACCTGATGACTTTGCCTTCCCTAGAGGACCTGCACAAGCTACAGGTATGCGTTTTGTTTTTAATGTCTGCACGTGTGCTTTCCTTAAACAATGGTATAGGGGCACCGTGTCACTATGACAACGTGTCAGCGCCACCGTGTTTTTAAACTTTTGTATTTTTGTATTTTAAATGTTTCCCTTTTTCTTTTTTGACCTCAGATTGTTTTTTTCAGTGTGGAGTTCTCTCTCCTGATTGGATAAAGTGTACTTTCTGTCTACTGGAGAGACCTGTGTTACTGACCAAACACTAGCAGTGATGGCTGTTGGAATGTAGAGCTATTATTTTAACATGTAGACCACTCATTTTAACATGTAGACCACTCAAACATGTAGACCACTCATTTTAACATGTAGACCACTCATTTTAACATGTAGACCACTCATTTGAACATGTAGACCACTCATTTTAACAAACAAATACCACTTACAGCACCTTTTAATCTTAGACAAAGATGACTTTTTCCTAGACAAAGGCAGTTCATAAGCATGATATCATAAACTTGATAATCTAAATAAGGTCACAACACATGAATACAGGATTCTTAAGAGAGTTGTACTTTTATAAAATCATGTAAGCAGACTTTTTCCTTAATCGCAATAAACCTCAATAGTCGCATTATTGTGTACATGAAAACGTAGCCAATGTCTTGTCTTACATGGAGGACGAGAGGCCATGTTGGTGTTTAATGACACTTTCACATGCTATCCCCTGGATCGACCGCATCTTAAGATAAGATAATCCTTTATTGATCCCCTTCGGGAAATTCTGGCATCATAGCAGCATGGGGAGGGGGGGGGTACAGATAAGGACAGGGTAATAATATAAATATATAAATATAGGCAATCAAAGGAACAAAAAATATGAACAACAAAAAATATGGGGAAAATAAATATGAGGAGGAAAAAAAGAGAAAAATCTTGAAATGTTTTTTTTATTTAATTTTATTTTTATTTTTTTTAAACAAACACATAAACATAAACATAACAACTTAAAATTAGATATACAAGCATTAATTAACAGTGCACATCCAATGAAATTACCATTTAAATAAATGTATTATACAAGATATACACCTAATACTTGCTATCTTTAATACCCTACACATTATGCTCTCGCTCGCTCCCCCCCCCCCGGGCCCCCCCCCCCCCTTGGATAATCCATCCATTATCATTCGCTCCTAACCAGGCACTACCATTCATATGCTAGCTTTTATTCTCTCCACCACTTGAAATGTTTCTTTATTTATCGCTTGTCCAAATTAAACCATACCATACCATACCGTACCATACAGGTCCTAAAGGTAGACGGGAACCGTCTGACCACCCTCGTGGACGAGAAGGGCGGCGTCACCCTGGCTGAGATGGACCGTCTTCACGTTCTCCTTGCCGGAGGGAACCCTTATCATTGTGACTGCGGGACCCTGGGGGACACTGTCACCTTCCTACGCTACACACACAAAGTGTCTGTGGAGGACTGGCCGGAGGGCTTCACATGTTCCACACCACCGGCCAAACAGGGAACTCAACTACTACAACTTACATGTGGCTCAGTGGCTCACAAAGCACTGTTACCCCTCTTGATTTATTGTCTCTCCTGTTTTTTTGTTGTTGTTTTTTTATAATTATGCTTTTGGTAGGTTTTTATTGGCTTTTTACTACCGGGCAGTCCGGTAGAGAGAGAGAGGAATAATGGGAGATAGACGGGGGGAGGACATTGGGCAAGGGTCGCCGGGTCCGGGAGTCGAACCCGGGACGGCCGTGTTGCGACGCAGCGCAGTACGTGGTGTGCTACTTGAGCGCCCCTCTCCTGTTTTTGTTTATTCTGTCATTGATTTATGTTCCTTAGTTGCCGCACGAGATGACATCCTTGTTTGTCTGGTGTGAGAAATTGTTCACTGACCTAGTTCCTCTCAGCAACAATGTCCTCTACTATCATGCACTCTTCCTAATATTATTATAATAATAATAATAATAATAATAATAATAATAATAATAATAATAATAATAATAATAATAATAATAATAATAATAATAATAATAATAATAATAATAATAATAATAATAATAATAATAATAATAATAATAATAATAATAATAATAATAATAATAATAATAATAATAATAATAATAATAATAATAATAATAATAATAATAAACTTTAATAATAAATAAAATGTGTATAGCACCTTTCATACAGAAACTGCAGCTCAAAGTGCTTCACAACAGAAAAATTACAGGCATAAAATGAGCACATAAAGTGTAGACATATAAAATCACAGTTTTTCACATGGATCTAACATCCCGACAGGCCACATTGTTTATGGTTTGATTCAGTTTTAAATAGACAATAATAAAAAGAGTAAGATCAAATATACTAACATGTTTCTCTACTACTATGCACTCAACACTACAGCACTCGAGTTTCAACACTTTGATGAATATTGTAAGAGTTGTACCCTTCCTGCTGACTCGTACAGAACTTGTAAGTCGCTTTGGATAAAAGCGTCAGCTAAATGACTAAATGTAAATGTAAACAATACTGGTGCTTCACAGCCAGGTTTAAAAACACAGCAATACTATTGCTACAGTAGATACACAAATAACATGAAAGGAAAAGGAAGCAAATGTTTGCGGAGAAATAATGTTTAGATTAAGGGAATAATAAAGCGAGGATAACAACAACAGCAATTTAAACAATAAAACTAGAGAAATAATATACCAAAAATACTTTTATGAAAGACATTTCATGAATAATAACTTTTAAACTTGTTTTGATTTAACAGATGAAATTGATTTGGCTAACCTCAGATTCTCAGAGCATTAGTGTACAATATTAAAACTGAAAGTAATAATCACATGCAAAGTCTGTAACACTTTATAATACAGCCTGTGTTTTAGAGTGTAATTCCCCGGAACTTGCGGTGTAACTCAAATTTCATATGAATCCCGTTTCTACTGGTACTTTAACCCTTTCACTACCACACTACCAAAGGGTTAACCCTTTCACTGCGACAATACAGAATGTTAACCCTTTCACTGCCACATGACATCAGGTTAACCCTTTCACTACCACACTACATAAGGTTAACCCTTTCACTACCACACTACAGAAGGTTAACCATTTCACTACCACACTACATAAGGTTAACCCTTTCACTACCACACTACATAAGGTTAACCCTTTCACTACCACACTACATAAGGTGAACCCTTTCACTTAACCGCCTGTAGTGTGGTAGTGAAAGGTTAACCTTCTGTAGTGTGGTAGTGAAAGGCTTAATGTAGGTACAGCGGAAGAAGACGAGACAATGAGGAACAAAGAAGTAACAATCTGGGATTTTGAGTGTAACTTCCTGTCATCTTACAGTGTAACTTCCTCATATTAATCAGTGTGTATATTAATGATGTGTAATAAAAATGCTTTTGCCCTTTTCTCATGGTAGTCATGACAATAATTTTGTATGTATGTGAGTTTGGCAGTAAGCTTCCGCCACACTTCAAGGCTTTATTATGCACAAAATACATTTCCTGGTATCCCATTCCCACTGTATCCAGTCAGGAGAGAGAATTCCAAGGTAACTCGAAAAGTAAGAAGTAAAAACAAATGTTAAGTAAATGTCCTTGAAACAAGTAAAATAATCTACCAGTGCAATAAGCAAATCTGGCTTGGCAAGATTTCTTGAAATAAATAAAAATATCTAGGGTTCTCTCTCCTGATACAACATTTTGGTCACGCTCCTGAACTGACCATTGTCCCGTGGGATTATGCCCCCCGCGGCTAAATTAATTAGTATCCCCCTCAGTCTCTCTCTATCTCTCTCTGTGCCAGTCGCAGACTGTGTGGATGACTGTCACTCAAAGTGCTTATGGGCGGAGCCAGGCCAACACAGCCTGAAATCCAAAGTGAGAAAAATGTGGCTTTTGAGTACTTGATTAGAAATATAAAATTTTTTTTTAATAAAAGCTTACAGATGTGTTCAATAGACTCACAGGAATTGTGTAAAGTTGCCCAAATAGTGCTAGGAATAGCAATGCAGGTCCCCTTTATGGATGTCGTGCACCATCTTTCACACCAGGAAACCAGAGGCTTCGATATAAGGCTTTGGTATAAGAGTGAAAACACAAGGATGTTTTTAGTTATTTTTTTCCTGCAAAGAAGCAAATCTTGCTTTACACTATGAGTGAATTATCCAAACATAGCTCTTTAAAAGCAGACTGAAAATAATTTGATTAGATTCTAATTTATTGTCATCATACAGCACGAGTACAGTACAACCTAAATATGTTTGTCATCCAACCAGAGTGCAAATGTAGCAGTAAAGTGCAACAGCAATATACGCATATAGAATACTACAGACATACTGCTAGATACTGTAAATTCTAATTCTCTGAGCAAACACGATGGTTCTTGATTATTTATATTGGTGTGTGTTGGATTCTATGTTCAGAGCAAGTAGCCATAGCTTCAACCGGTCCAGTCCTTGATATCCACTTCACTCAATGAAAGTGCGTCTTGTCGCTAACTACTAACTTAGTCACATTGGTTTTATTGACAGAAGTTACAACAGGGCTTTTGAGGTGATGAAATCACTGCGCCCAGGCAGCAGTGGTTCGGCAAAAAAAATCGAGTATAGGCCTATATCTGCTTAGAAAACTAAAATGTCTAATAAAATGTTTTGTATTTCTCCATGTGGAGTTGTATATATCCCTCCACAAGCGAACACTGGCAAAGCGCTGGTGGAGCTACACGACCACCTCAATAAACATCAAATCAAACATACAGACGCGGCGACGATCGTAGCTGGTGATTTCAACCAGGCAAATTTGAAAAAAGTGATGCCGTCCTTTTTTCAACACATCGCCTGCTCCACAAGAGGAGGAAACACACTCGACCACTGTTACACCCCGTTCAGAGCCGGCTACAAGGCTGTAGCGGCTCCACCATTGACGGGTGCTACAAGCTCATCCGACCACGAATCCATCTTGTTATTTCCTGCTTACAAACAAAGATCACGTGACGCCGTCGTGTCACGTGAGACAAAAAAATTTACCGACCAATCAGAGGCCACGCTTCAGGACGCGCTCGCAGACACGGATTGGAATATGTTTCAAGGAAGCGCCAGTGACGTCAGCGAGTTCGCGGACACCGTTGTGAGCTTCATAACAACAATCGCTGACAGTATTGTCCCCATGAAAAAGGTGCGGGTTTTCCCAAACCAGAAACCGTGGGTGGACAGTACTATCAGAGCAGCTCTGAACTCTCGCACCACTGCTTACAACCTGGGCAGAGAGTCAGGAAACATGGAGGAGTACAAGGCTTCAGTCTATACTCTGCGCAAGGCTGTAAAACTTGCAAAACGGACATATGCTGATAAACTGGAGACACAAATGGCACAAAACGACACAAGATGCTTATGGCGGGGACTGAGGACAATAACTGACTACAAAGTCAGCGCCCCCTCAATGGGGAGCGACGACGCCTCTCTCGCGGACAAACTCAACTCTTTCTACGCTCGGTTTGGTGTAGACGGTGGCGCCGCTGGCTCAACGGCTAGTGACGTCACTGGCGCGCCGGCTGTTGTGGAGGGGGGGGGGGGCAACCGCGGGGGGGCGGGGACAGTGTGAGAAGAGCATTTATGCAGGTGAACACCAGGAAAGCGGCTGGCCCAGATGGTATAACAGGACGCATACTTAAGTCCTGTGCCAACCAGCTAGCCCCTGTGTTCACCGCCATATTTAATCAATCCCTGGCGGAGTCAGTGGTCCCTGCCTGCTTCAAGATGTCTACCATCATCCCTGTACCGAAGAAACCCTCCCCAACATGTCTCAATGACTACAGACCGGTGGCACTCACCTCTGTGGTCATGAAATGTTTCGAGAGGCTGGTCAAGGATCACATTTGTGCCTCCCTCCCCAGTGATATGGACCCTATGCAATTTGCATACAGGACAAACAGGTCCACTGACGACGCGGTCTCCCAGGTACTGCACAGCACCCTCTCTCACCTTGACCGCCAGAAGGGGGGCTATGTGAGACTGTTGTTCATTGACTACAGCTCAGTGTTCAACACCATAGTCCCCACCAGACTGGTGGACAAGCTGATCGAGCTGGGTCTGACCTCCGCTCTGAGCGCCTGGGTACTGGACTTTCTGAGTGAAAGACCCCAGGCGGGGGTCAGACCTCCAACACCATCACCCTGAGCATCGGTCCCCCCAGGGCTGTGTTCTGAGCCCCTGCTGTACTCACTCTACACACACGATTGTGTGGCCAAGTTCAGCTCCAACTCCATAGTGAAGTTTGCAGACGACACGGTGGTGGTGGGGCTGATCTCGGACAACGACGAGAAGGCCTACCGGGAGGAGGTTGAGGTACTGGAACGCTGGTGCCAGGACAACAGCCTGCTCCTGAACATTGGTAAAACCAAGGAGCTGATCGTGGATTATAGGAGAGGACAGCAGGAGACACACACACCACTGAGGATAAACGGGGCTACCGTGGACAGGGTGAGCAGCTTTAATTACCTGGGGGTCCACATCTCCGAGGATCTGACATGGTCAACACACATAGACACAGTCGTAAAAAAGGCGAAGCAGCGCCTCTACCACCTGAGACAGTTAAGGAAGTTCAGAGTATCTGGGAAGATACTCCAGTCCTTCTACTCCGGAGCTGTAGAGAGCATCTTGACTGGAAACATCACTGCCTGGTATGGAAACAGCACGGCACAGGACAAGAAGGCCCTACAGAGAGTGGTGCGCTCAGCTGAGCGTACCACCACGGGTATTGCACTACCTCCCCTGCAGGTTCTATACAACAAGAGGTGCAAATCCAGAGCCTGCAGAATAATGAAAGACCCTCACCACCCCAATAACAGCCTGTTCCAGCTGCTGAGGTCAGGCAGACGCCTGCGAACCCCAGCTACTAGGACAGAGAGGCTTCGGCTCAGCTTCTTCCCCCAGGCCATCAGAGCCTTGAACACTGAACACTGAGTGCCACAGAACACTGAACTCTCCACACACAAGCACACATGAGCACACACACAACACGCACGCTGTACACGCTCGCACACTAGCAGCCACTTTAACATGAGCAAGCACACACTCATGCTGCACACGCCCACACTTATGGCCACAAAGGAAAGGTCACTTTAAAAATAGTATAGCAACAGTAACAGTGTATTGCACTACCTAGGGACCTAGCATGTCCTCCATGCTCTGTAAATAACTTATGTACAAATACCGAGATGCCCCACTATGTTACCTGTTTATTGCACATTATACAACGGCATGCAAATTTCTCGATTCTGATTGGCCATTAACACGTCTTTATTGGCAACAATCCACGCTGCTGGCCCAGGACCCGCCCACAACCGACCCACATCACATCACTCCGCCGGATCACAAGAAGGTGGCCAATAATCTTTACAAATGGATATGTTAATGGCGACTAAACGACTAAATATCAAGCGATTCTGTCACAGCGAATGTCTTAGTCGTTTAAACAATGTTGGATGATGTAATTGATGGGTCTTGAATCATTCTGTAACAAAAGAAAAATCGCGGATTGATTGATGGATTAATTTGCGATTTTTTTTTTCAATTTCTTTTTCCTTTCGACTGTCAGCGCTCGCTCTAGTCTCCACCCACCGCCACACACACCCCCCCCCCCCCCCCCCCCACACACATACACACACACACACACACACACACACGCACACACACGCACGCACACGCACGCACACACACACACACACTCTGCCTGCAACGCGGGGGATAGTCAGAGAGCTGGGTGCTGCGCTGTTCTAAGTGAGCATGGCCTATTGAGTTGATTGATTGATTTTATTGCTAATTTTATTACTGTACGCTTGGTTTCCAACTGGTTAAGTTTAGGCCCTCTACAGTAGGTTTAAAAAAATAAATAAAAGAATAGGGCGAAGAAAACGTTTTTTTCCTATAGGGCAAAGAAGACTTTTTAATTTGTTTTACCTACTTTATATAGAAGCATCTAAGAATGAAGTTCTATGGAAAGTAGGTCTGCATTCCCTTAACAATTGTGTGTATTGAGCCGTACTGTATTGTACCCATTCTGCATCTGGTAATAAAATTTTCAATCAATCATTCCAATAATACACAGTTGGATGTGTTAGTTGGTTGGATGCACTTCAAGCTGCTTCCACATGAGGCAACTTCTCTCAATCATTCCAATAATACACAGTTGGATGTGTTAGTTTGGTTGGATGCACTTCAAGCTGCTTCCACATGGAGGCAACTTGTCTTTTTTGTAGTTGTGGGAACTACTTTTTCTGGCGGATGGTTTTTTCAATAAATCTTCGATTAATGTGTGTTTATTGTATAGAAATAAGGTTGGATGAATCTGGCAGTTGTATAAAAGCTTTACATCACTTGCAGTCGTGATTTGTGACCAATAAACCATGCCTAGGGGGGTCTAACGACCACCCCTAGGCATGGTTTATTGGTCACAAACCACTCCTGCGCGTGATGTAATGCTTAAATGTTGTTTTATTGGATTCTATTATATGTTGTACTACTGTATTGCACATCGTTGCGGGCAAGACCACCCGCATTTCATTGTATACTTGTATGCCGTGACAAATAAAACTCTTGACTTGACTTGACTTGTATTTGGAGTGTATTTCGTGACTGTTGGGAACTAGGCTAACTGGGCAGCCCTACTTCCAGTGAATGACGCTAAGCTAGGCTAACGGTGCAGGTGTTCCCTACTCTGAATGGATGCACAGAGAAGAAAATGGTATGTATCTGCTTGTCTAACTCAGGGGTAGATGGCAAATAAGCTAATTTCTCAAAAGGTTGGCGTGTTCCTTTAAGCTGTGCCTTCTTTTTATAGTTGTTTTGTGTACAGCATGTTGGATTGCCTCCGTGTATGAAGTTAGGTGGCGGCTAAACAAGGAATCTTATTACAGCAGCTAAGTAGATTCCTGTCATCTCCTGCGTCTCTCTTCACCAATCATATTTAGGATAAAGATGATTGATGTGGGTACATTACAAGGCCTCAGGCCATGGGAGATGCTAGGTTCACACTAGGCTTCACTGTTGCATAATCATGGTTTAGCTTGTGTACTGTACCAACAGTTGGTGGTGTGAATTTTGAACCCCAGCCAGGCTGAACATAGCTAATGGAGACAGGGCATAAGTCACAGCCTGCAAAACAATAGTGGAACATAGGAGTGTGTGATGTGGGCTATTATCACGGTGCACGGCGTCGGCGTGTAAATATGGAACTGAGGGAAGGAGGGAGGAGTGGGGAAATGTAAACACTGAACTGATTGACTGAGAATAATCCTAAATATCCTATTGTTTTTGATAGAGGTAATTCCGCATGAGTGCATTCATTTGCAACCTAGTATGTGAAACACAATTTTTCAGATTTTTGTCAATCAAATGGAGCATTCAATCAGCCAACAAAATCCATCGACCTTTAATAGTCTAAGAATTTTCTTTAGTCAAGGAAACCAAATAATGCGTTCAATACTTTTGCTCCGCTCCTCCTTTAGGAACCAATGATATGAGAGCGATCACAAGTTGCTAGGCAGAGGTCCTCACTGATTGTAAAGGGAAGTCTGAACAATGAAAAACCTTGTGAGGATGAACAAAAGTATGGAATGGGAAATCAAATTTCGTTTTGTGGAGCCAATGATATAACAGTGATCACTCGTTGCTAGGCAGAAGTCCTCACTGATTGTAAATGGAGATCTGATTCCTCACCTTAATTTACGAGACAACTTGTGAGGATGAATTAAAAAAGTTAGCCTAATGAAATTATGGCATCTGTAAACCAGTGGTTAAATAAACGAATACAACATGTACCATTTTGCACTTGCTAGATATATGAAAACATGCTTTCCAGTGTGTTTCATAGGGTCTATAATATTTAGCCCAGTGTTGTAGTACTCGAGTCCAGGACTCGGACTCATGACTCAACTTGGACTTGAGCACTGATGACTCAGACTTGGACTCGAGCATTGACTGCATTCGGACTTGGAAGGTGCAGAGTGCAGACGAGGACTCAGACTTGTTAATTGATAAATACAGTTGTTTCTTTTTAATTTATTTTGTAATAGGCCCTAATCATTTGGCATAAGCTATTGATGGCTGTATTAATACCATAACATTATTTAATTTCGTGCAAAGGCAGACACGTGTGTTCCACCTACATGCGGATTCACTTCGATGCCCTCATGTTCAGTACTTAAGATGCCTAAAGAGACACCCCGAATCGTGCACTTTGCTTATACGGATTTTACATCAAATTCAACCTTGATGACTTGGACTCGGACTAGGGTAATGGGGACTCGACTCTGGCTCTTCTTTGATGACTCGGACATGGACTCGGACTCGAACACTGGGGACTCGAGACTCGACTCGTACTCGAGATTTAGTGACTCCACTACAACACTCTTTAGCCAAAGTATTAGCCAATATTTAACCTTTCATATCCTACTGTTACTGTATGCTTTTAATTAATAGATAAGCTAAATATAAAACTATATTTTAGAGGGGCAGGGTGTGTTTAAATTGAAATTGGTGAGATATATAGCTAAGTAAACGCCAGGTGTGTACAGTGTCTCAACTCTATTGTATATGTTTGTCAAGTGAATTATTTAAGACAATGTGATCGATCATTCAGAAATACAAAACATTTCATACTTTATTTACTGCCTTCAGTACTTTATTCACCACTTTCAATACACACCCCAACCCCAGGGTCACTTCCTCCACATTCTTAAAGCATGTTAAACAGGTTTCACTCTCACATAAACACTGGTTAAATGCTAAGGCTAAAGGCTGTCAACCAGAGCACCTCTCCCAGCTAAACCCAAGGAGGACGAAAAGCAGGAAACATGAGAAAATTTCATTATATTTTGTGCAAATAAGATTGATTAAATGTAAATGTTAAGATGAAATGGTAGAATAACTCATAAATCACCACCAACATCAATGCAGGGCTGTAATTGTTTAGAGGTAATTGTGGTTTTAGTTTTGTTTATATTTTTTCTGTCTGTATTTTTACCAGATCACCTTGAATGATGTCGTTTGATTCTCATGAAAAAAATAATCTAATCAACTGGCCCAAAAATTACCACAAATTGGCTGCAGCTCTCCTGGCTATATAATTCAATCCAAGTGCACACAAATACAGATAAAATAAAGATAATAATAATAAAATTCAGGAAACATTAGCAAACATGTTACAAGTGTGCAAAGATGATTGATTAAAAGTATATTTTAAGATTTAAATGGTAGAATAACTGATAAATCACCAACAACAACAGCAACGTCTATGAAGCAAGGCTATCCTTGACTAAATAAATTCATACCTGACTAATAGTCTTAGGACGTTGTCAACTTATCTATTAGCTGTAAAATTGTGTTTCATACATGCATGCAGCCATACCTCTTTAAATACATCTGATTAGCACTACACTCAGTAGTACTCATTTATATATTTCATATCCATTTCATATCTCCTGTACATTGTATATTACTATTGCACTTTACTGTTACATTTGCACTCTGGTTGGATGCCAAACTTCCTTTCGCTGTACGGTACTTGTGCTGTATCATGACAATACATTTGAATCGAATCGAATGTAGTGCTTATCATTTGTCAGGAAATAATTAATAACAATTATGTAATAACAATTAATGAACAACAATGAATTAATAACAATCATTCATAATTCATAATTAATTAATAATAAATTCTGCATTGGGGGGGGGGGGGGGGGACACATAAAGTCAATTCCTGAGTCAACATTTTACTCCTGAGGTCAGGAAGGTTCACCATCATGAAGAGACACATCGGCTTCCCTGGTTGCCTTCTCTCACTCGTCTGAAAACAAATAAACAAACAAACAAACAGGAGGAGCCAGAGTCAAGTGATCAGACGCATCATCAACCATCAGCGCCTCCATACGCATCAAATGAAAGGTCAGTTGAGACGTGAAAGCTTAGCGGAGACACTCACCGGCCTGGGAGGACAGCTGCGTCATGTTGGGGGCGTCCATCATGTGACGAGATGCTGAGCAGAAAAACAATCAACAGAACGTCGGATGAACAAGGACACAAGGTCAAGGGTCATAGGTGTGAACTGATGCAGCACTGATAATGAGAGGGACACAGATATTTTTATTACACAGATATTAATATTATTATTCTGGAAAAAGTTAATTATATTGTGATCTCCATTGCGCTCTGCCTAGGCAGCACCATCTGTTTACAGTCACAAACTACCTGTAGGACTGCTATCAAAACTACCTGTAGGACTGCTATCAAAACTACCTGTAGGACTGCTATCAAAACTACCTGAAGGACTGCTATCACAAACTACCTGAAGGACTGCTATCACAAACTACCTGTAGGACTGCTATCACAAACTACCTGTAGGACTGCTATCAAAACTACCTGTAGGACTGCTATCAAAACTACCTGAAGGACTGCTATCACAAACTACCTGAAGGACTGCTATCACAAACTACCTGTAGGACTGCTATCAAAACTACCTGAAGGACTGCTATCACAAACTACCTGTAGGACTGCTATCAAAACTACCTGAAGGACTGCTATCAAAACTACCTGTAGGACTGCTATCACAAACTACATGTAGGACTGCTATCACAAACTACATGTAGGACTGCTATCACAAACTACCTGTAGGACTGCTATCACAAACTACCTGTAGGACTGCTATCACAAACTACCTGTAGGACTGCTATCACAAACTACCTGTAGGACTGCTATCAAAAACTACCTGTAGGACTGCTATCACAAACTACCTGTAGGACTGCTATCACAAACTACCTGTAGGACTGCTATCACAAACTACCTGTAGGACTGCTATCACAAACTACCTGTAGGACTGCTATCAAAAACTACCTGTAGGACTGCTATCACAAACTACCTGTAGGACTGCTATCACAAACTACCTGTAGGACTGCTATCAAAATCTACCTGAAGGACTGCTATCAAAACTACCGGACTGCTATCAAAAACTACCTGTAGGACTGCTATCACAAACTACCTGTAGGACTGCTATCAAACTACCTGTAGGACTGCTATCAAAAACGACCTGTAGTACTGCTATCATTCAAAATGACCTGTAGTACTGCTATCATTCAAAACTACCCGTAGGACTGCTATCAAAACTACATGTAGGGCTGCTATCAAAACTACCTGTAGGACTGCTATCACAAACTACCCTATAAATAGCATTTGGAATAATAGATCTTTCTCTCAGAATGAATGCAGCATGGTTTATATAGCGTTATCGGAATATACGGGGTGTAGGCTACTGACTGACTGCGCTCCGCGTAGCTTGATTGATTGATTGATTGAAAAGTTTATTAACAGATTGCAGAATGGGTACAGTACAGTACAGCTCAGTACATACAATTGTTAATTGGGGATGCAGACCAGAGAAAGACTTTCGTCTTGTTTACATCAGGGTCCCCCATTTTCAATTCATCATAAATCATAAAGCTCAACTCGTTATTATTTTGCGCAGACCGCAGAAACACGGGAACGTTTTGATTATATTTAAAAGGCTTTACGTTAAACGAAACAAGTGGAATTTCGAAGCTGTAAGCAGAATACAAGTCATATGAATATAGTGTTCTTCCCCCTTTTTACTGTATAAGAAAGAATAGAAAACGCATTGCAATGACACCAGATAGTGGACAGACTATGTATATGATGGGATTCAAGTTCGCGTTTTTGTTGATCATAGGCATGCTGTCAGAGTATGATATCTTAATCAAACATTCTAGAACATTTGTCGTCACAGATCATGTCCTAATAGAACATAGGCTATGGCATGGATCGTGATATTGTGTGGACTGTTATTATTACTGTACACCGGTACCACCCATTGTGACAACAGCCTTGTGAGTCCCGCACACAAACATGATGGAATTCAAGTTCATGTATTGAAAGGCAGGCTACATCATACATGCAGTGAGATTCATTGTTCTTGTATATGCTCTCGTATTATTGTTTATATAGGCTACCCAATACTGACATCAAAATAGATTGTAGTATGCCTCTAGAAATCATATGCAGCAGGTAGAAAATTGACGGGAGATCCATCGCGATTTGGAATAAAATTGAGGAGAACTTTAATCCCTGGGTATTAATCAAACAACACGGGAAAAGGCAGTCATATTCCAGCGCGGTATTTATTAGTGTTTGCGCTGCCCAGGCAGCAATGGTTAATAGATATCATATCCGACATCACCGTAAGTGTACACGTCTGTCAGCCTGTCTCATGACACGCTTCCCTCGGCTTAGTCCATTTTTCCACATTTCATGGGTGTATTCCATTACCGTATATGGTTAATCGGGGCGTTTCTGGTATGCAAATACGTGAAAGTGTGCACGAGCCTCGGCGCAGAGCCAAGGTGGGATTCATCATGACAGGTGTGCGTAGAGCCTGCGTACGCACGTGTGATGAATCCCGACTTCCCTGTGCGTACACTGGTTCTACATTCTGTGCTTACGTGTGGAAATAGAACATGTTCTACGCACACATTGATGAATGAGGGCCCTGGTCTGGAGGACAGTGGCTGGTGGATCTAGAAAGGGACATATTGAAGTCCATCCATTTAAAATGGAAAACGCCCCTTGTAAGCCCCTTAACGGTTAACCGTCGGTAGTGTGATAGTAAAGGGTTAACCTTCTGTGTATTGTCGCAGTGAAAGGGTTAACCGTTTGGTAGTGCGGCAGTGAAAGGGTTAAGTTAACATTTAAGCCTTTTTAAGACCTTTTTAAAAGCACTTAGAGTAAAATTCTATACCAATTTCACGATCATACTAGTAAAAAAAAGAAAAAAAAACATACTCACACTGAACTGAACTGGCGGGTGCACTCTAAATGAAACAATGATGAAATGTTCATTTGAATGTTCTATGAATTTTAATTCTATGGTTGTTTCTTTGTCAGAATAGAGTAGAATCACTGCACTCACCTGACTGAGTGGTGGGGGTCTCTTGGGCCATCTGGAAGATCAGCCAATTACGCATCCAGGACTCAAAGACCTGGGGAATACAAAGTGTTTACAGATACTATGTAAATCACAACTTGCAAGATGGTATAGGTGTGTGTGTGTGTGTGTGTGTGTGTGTGTGTGTGTGTGTGTGTGTGTGTGTGTGTGTGTGTGTGTGTGTGTGTGTGTGTGTGTGTGTGTGTGTGTGTGTGTGTGTGTGTGTGTGTGTGTGTGTGTGTGTGTGTGTGTGGGTGTGTGTGTGTGTGTGTGTGTGTGTGTGTGATTGTGTGTGTGTGTGTGTGTGTGTGTGTGTGTGTAGGTGTGTGTGTAGGTGTGTGTGTGCGTGCGTGCACGTGCGTGCGTGTGTGTGTGTGTGTGTGTGTGAGTGTATATTAGTGCTGTCAGGCGATACAATTTTTTTTATCTAATTAATTACAGGATTTGTAATTAATTAATCTAATTAATCACATTTTTATCGCATGGTGTTATTCACAGTTAAAGATAAAAAAATATATATATTGATATTCTCATTTGGTTCATTACAATTTACTCAAGCCTAGTAACAGACACAGTATTTCTGACACTGGGAATACATTCCCTGAGATCCATAGATGTCCCTAGAATCAGATACCAAGAACATGCAAATGGACCATATTAAAAAGAAAAAAGTCTGTAAATGTGTATTCTACATTCTTATGGAATGAATGAGATTAAATAATATTTAAATCTAAAAGAAAAAAAAATGTTTAATACATTTTGAGTTAATTTTCATAACGCGATAATTTGCTGTGTAATTAATTAATCTAATTAACGCGATAAACTGACAGCCCTAGTTTATATATATGTCGCATCACCTTCCACTCCTCCATCTGTGGCTTCAGACTCTCCAGGTTGGCCAGGAAGGTCCCGTTGAACTGAGGCAGCTGGGAATTCTGTTCAAAACACGATCACCGTTTAGCCACAACAACAACCCCCATCCACATCCCATATCCTGCCCGGTAGTGGTTCTCAACATGGAGTCTGGGGGACCTTCAGCGACCCTTGGTTTCACTTACTCCACTGTTATCTCATCAAACTACAGGAAAGACGGCTATGGAATTCTGGACTGAATCATATCTTACAACAAGAATCTTCTCAAGACGGGGATCCATGACACAGCATCTTATCAAATGGGGGTCAGCAGCCTAATGTGTATCAGTTTGGTCGTCCTTGACACAGAAAAGGTTGAGAAGCACTGCTATACGGGGATAGTCTGGGACTGAACTAATGTGATGGTATGTGGTAGTTCTCCCCAAGGATGATGAACTAAAGTGATGGTATGTGGTAGTTATCTCCAAGGATGATGAGCTAAAGTGATGGTATGTGGTAGTTCTCTCCAAGGATGATGAGCTAAAGTGATGGTATGTGGTAGTTCTCCCCAAGGATGATGAGCTAAAGTGATGGTATGTGGTAGATCTCTCCAAGGATGATGAGCTAAAGTGATGGTATGTGGTAGATCTCTCCAAGGATGATGAGCTAAAGTGATGGTATGTGGTAGTTCTCTCCAAGGATGATGAGCTAAAATGATGGTATGTGGTAGTTCTCCCCAAGGATGATGAACTAATGTGATGGTATGTGGTAGTTATCTCCAAGGATGATGAGCTAAAGTGATGGTATGTGGTAGTTCTCCCCAAGGATGATGAACTAATGTGATGGTATGTGGTAGTTCTCTCCAAGGATGATGAACTAAAGTGATGGTATGTGGTAGTTATCTCCAATGATGATGAGCTAAAGTGATGGTATGTGGTAGTTCTCTCCAAGGATGATGAGCTAAAGTGATGGTATGTGGTAGTTCTCTCCAAGGATGATGAGCTAAAGTGATGGTATGTGGTAGTTCTCCCCAAGGATGATGAACTAATGTGATGGTATGTGGTAGTTCTCTCCAAGGATGATGAGCTAAAGTAATGGTATGTGGTAGTTCTCCCCAAGGATGATGAACTAATGTGATGGTATGTGGTAGTTCTCCCCAAGGATGATGAACTAATGTGATGGTATGTGGTAGTTCTCCCCAAGGATGATGAGCTAAAGTGATGGTATGTGGTAGTTCTCCCCAAGGATGATGAACACAACGTACCTGCAGGAGATCCTTCAGCTGCTTCTCCACACTAACAATAGCAACGTCCTCCAGTTTCTGGTAGAAACAAATCAAGTCACGTGAATATAGTGATTCAGGTACACATGCAATTCACATTTGTATCATTTGTTTTTACCTGTTGTTGCTATATCAGAGATATGAATATTGTATTCAGTATTGTATAGTATTGTATAGCATTGTATACTGTATTGTATAGTGTATTGTATAGTATTGTATAACATTGTGTATTGTATAGCATTGTATACTGTATTGTATTGTATACTGTATTGTATATGTAGCACCCTGAATATGTAGCTATTATTCAGAAGTGCTGACTTGCCTTTTATCTCCCCTTTGTGCACAAAGACATATTAACTAGTGTCCATGGATATTCCCTCGAACAATGACGCGGGTTTCCCCTCCTCTCACCGGCTGGAATATGGATTATAAACATTAAACTAAATCATATTCTATCCGCCCAGTGCTTCCTGTGGGGCTAGTTGGTGGTCCAGCAGGGGGCGGCGGCACGAGAGAGAGACAGAGAAGGAAGCAAGTCAACGGGAACGGAAGTGAGGAGGAGCAGCCTCTTCGACGTTGGACTTCGACCTGGGTGGTCGTGTCTGGACAGAGCCCCCGTTGTGGACCACACGGGTGAACGTATTGAACTTGAGTATATGACGGGTTATCCTAGAAGTATCCGTGATAGTGTGTGAGTAAGAGAAACCGAATCCAAGGACTAACGTCCATAGATAACGTGTTATAGTAGCAGTGTGTGCGGTGTATTAGCATGCCGCTAACGGCTATATTGACTCCAGTATACACAGGGCGCGAGGCGCTGAAGAGACCGGTGGTGTAGCCAGCCACGTTGCGTTAACAGTATAACCGAATAGCAGGAGGGCTGTCTGGGACCCGCAGAGTAGCTTCAGTTAAGGTAGGGCCAGAGTATTGTTGCGCGTCGACCCAGCGCCAGCCGTCAACAACCAGTCTTCGCCGGCGTTCGACACCTGCTCTGCACCGGCTGTCTTCAGCCCCAGCACGGGAGTTCGTCACGACCAGCAGAGGTCGCCATCACCCAGCACGCGCTCTCAGCCCACTACTGCTCCCTCTGCTCCAGCCCCGCTTGCTAGCGCACGTGACGGGAGCGTTCAACGCCATCTTGCTACCCGGACGGTGGTGGCGCGGCGAGGCCGCCATCTTGGTTGAGTACAATAGAGCTTCGATGCTCAGGATCTTATTGCACAGTACACAGTGTGATGCGGCCTACGGGCGAAGCTAAGGTTGCTAACTACAGTTCACAGGGGTACCCCATAAACATTACATGCCAGCATTAGTATAGGACTTTTGTTTTGGTAAAGTGGGCCCACCATTTCATTTTCTTTGAGTGTGATAACGTGTTTGTTCTTTAATAATAATTTCCCATCTAATTAACCCTTCCCCTGCGGGAAGGTTACTGACCAGTGGTACTATAAGTAAAGCCTTAGAGAGGTACTATCCTTACCATATAATTAAAGCCTGAGAGAGGTATTATTCCTGGTACTAACCCAGACGTGGGTGATGAGTCAAGCACATTGGTGTATAATATAAGTGTCTAGAAGGTATTGAGTTACAACTTGGGTAATGGTAAAATTCCATCCTATTTAAACATTGCCATTAAATCTTTGTAACTGAACAGTACAATTAACATAAAGAATTAGATGGGGTTCTGTGTGCGTGTCCATTCCTGAGCCTATTATTAACTATTTTGGTGTGGGTAACGTTAATACAATTAACCCCTTCCTATCCAACTTTCCCCTTCCAGTCATTAAGGTTTCTAGTGGTCATCAAGGGAGGGTACTGCTTGCGGGGGGAACGAATCTATTTATTCATCTATCAGTCACTAGGTGTGGGAGGGTTACGGAGGTATTGGGGGAAGTGAGAGCAAGTTGGGGAGTACTGCTGACTGCCCCGGAGAGGCGAGGAAGACCAGAGTGCCAGACCAGGTTGGTAAATCCCGGGCCCCATCCACTCTCACTGCCGGCCTCCAGTTTGACGCTCCAGGCCCAAAGACGAGGGTGCAGTCAGACAGAGCTCTACTGTGTCCCGCTACCCAGTGACGGTGCCCACCCGTTCCCACGAAGCAGGGATAATCCACCCTGCTACATATAGTATTCTATACTGTATTGTATAGCATTGTATACTATTGTATACTATTGTATAGTATTGTATACTGTATTGTATAGCATTGTATACTGTATTGTATACTATTGTATAGTATTCTATACTGTATTGTATAGTATGGTATACTGTATTGTATAGTATGGTATACTGTATTGTATAGTATGGTATACTGTATTGTATAGTATTGTATACTGTATTGTATAGTATGGTATACTGCCACCTAGTGGCAGCAGGTTTAGACCTACCGTCAGTGGTGTCTCTGCGTTCTTGGCTCCATCCTCAGTGAAGTCCGTCAGGAGGGGCAGGCTGTACATAGGCAGACGCAGCTGGACTGGAGGACCTGGAGGGAACAGGTGGTGGTGGAGAGAGGAATCAATGTGTTGTACAGGAATGAAAATGGAGATAGTTCCTCTGTGTCCGTGTAGCAGGTGGAGATAGTTCCTGTGTGTCCTCCGTGTAGCAGGTGGAGATAGTTCCTCTGTGTCCTCCGTGTAGCAGGTGGAGATAGTTCCTGTGTGTCCTCCGTGTAGCAGGTGGAGATAGTTCCTCTGTGTCCGTGTAGCAGGTGGAGATAGTTCCTCTGTGTCCGTGTAGCAGGTGGAGATAGTTCCTCTGTGTCCGTGTAGCAGGTGGAGATAGTTCCTCTGTGTCCGTGTAGCAGGTGGAGATAGTTCCTCTGTGTCCGTGTAGCAGGTGGAGATAGTTCCTGTGTGTCAGTGTAGCAGGTGGAGATAGTTCCTGTGTGTCAGTGTAGCAGGTGGAGATAGTTCCTCTGTGTCCGTGTAGCAGGTGGAGATAGTTCCTGTGTGTCCTCCGTGTAGCAGGTGGAGATAGTTCCTCTGTGTCCGTGTAGCAGGTGGAGATAGTTCCTCTGTGTCCGTGTAGCAGGTGGAGATAGTTCCTCTGTGTCCGTGTAGCAGGTGGAGATAGTTCCTGTGTGTCCTCCGTGTAGCAGGTGGAGATAGTTCCTGTGTGTCCGTGTAGCAGGTGGAGATAGTTCCTCTGTGTCCATGTAGCAGGTGGAGATAGTTCCTCTGTGTCCGTGTAGCAGGTGGAGATAGTTCCTCTGTGTCCGTGTAGCAGGTGGAGATAGTTCCTCTGTGTCCGTGTAGCAGGTGGAGATAGTTCCTCTGTGTCCGTGTAGCAGGTGGAGATAGTTCCTGTGTGTCCGTGTAGCAGGTGGAGATAGTTCCTCTGTGTCCGTGTAGCAGGTGGAGATAGTTCCTGTGTGTCCGTGTAGCAGGTGGAGATAGTTCCTCTGTGTCCGTGTAGCAGGTGGAGATAGTTCCTCTGTGTCCGTGTAGCAGGTGGAGATAGTTCCTCTGTGTGTCGGTGTAGCAGGTGGAGATAGTTCCTCTGTGTCCGTGTAGCAGGTGGAGATAGTTCCTGTGTGTCCGTGTAGCAGGTGGAGATAGTTCCTCTGTGTCCGTGTAGCAGGTGGAGATAGTTCCTCTGTGTCCGTGTAGCAGGTGGAGATAGTTCCTCTGTGTCCGTGTAGCAGGTGGAGATAGTTCCTCTGTGTCCGTGTAGCAGGTGGAGATAGTTCCTCTGTGTCCGTGTAGCAGGTGGAGATAGTTCCTCTGTGTCCGTGTAGCAGGTGGAGATAGTTCCTGTGTGTCCGTGTAGCAGGTGGAGATAGTTCATCTGTGTCCGTGTAGCAGGTGGAGATAGTTCCTGTGTGTCAGTGTAGCAGGTGGAGATAGTTCCTCTGTGTCAGTGTAGCAGGTGGAGATAGTTCCTCTGTGTCCGTGTAGCAGGTGGAGATAGTTCCTGTGTGTCCGTGTAGCAGGTGGAGATAGTTCCTCTGTGTGTCAGTGTAGCAGGTGGAGATAGTTCCTCTGTGTCCGTGTAGCAGGTGGAGATAGTTCCTCTGTGTCCGTGTAGCAGGTGGAGATAGTTCCTTTGTGTCCGTGTAGCAGGTGGAGATAGTTCCTCTGTGTCCGTGTAGCAGGTGGAGATAGTTCCTCTGTGTCTGTGTAGCAGGTGGAGATAGTTCCTCTGTGTCCGTGTAGCAGGTGGAGATAGTTCCTCTGTGTCCGTGTAGCAGGTGGAGATAGTTCCTCTGTGTGTCCGTGTAGCAGGTGGAGATAGTTCCTCTGTGTCCGTGTAGCAGGTGGAGATAGTTCCTCTGTGTCCGTGTAGCAGGTGGAGATAGTTACTCTGTGTCCGTGTAGCAGGTGTTGTTCATGCTAACAATCATAGATATCTATAGAACACTAGATAGCTTAAGGCGGAGTCACCAGCGTCACTGAACCGCCGCCATCTTGCTCCAGTTAGCCTTGAGTGAGAGTGAGTGAGCTGCACAGACAAAAATACTCATAACTCGCTGAGATATTGACGGATTTACAAACGGGTTGGTTTGCTATAAACATCAAAGATGTAGTTATGATACTGCATACTTATAAAAAAATGTTTAAAGATGTTTTTTTTTACAAACCGCTTGAATCATAGCCACGTTAATAATGCTTGTAATAAACCAAACCGTTTGTAAATCCGTCAATATTTCAGCGAGTTATGAGTATTTTTGTCTGTGCAGCTCACTCACGCTCACTCAAGGCTAACTGGAGCAAGATGGCGGCGGTTCAGTGACGTCGCTCTCCATTGGCCGGCAGCGCGGGCAAGCTATCTAGTGTTCTATATATATCTATGCTAACAAGGACTAGCTTCCTCTCCTAAGTTGAAACCTGTACGACTGACCCAGTTTTGAAACCAGACTCCTTGCTGACATGAAAGGCAGCCGCGATACCGATGGAGCTAAACTAAAAGGGCAGTATTTATGGGGAGTGAGTGAGTTCAACCGACTTCTCCAACTGCGTTACACCAGCAGGTGGCCAGGTGGGTCGGAGGAAGAGGAGGGAAAAATGATGAAGGTCGCATGAGCAGCCAAACAGCCTCGTCCTTGTGAAGAACAGTTTGTGAACAGAAGACACATGCAGGGTTGTCAGCGTTTTTATGAGCTTTGTAAACAGGATATGACATTTACTCCTGTGCCAATTTGTACAGAGAATAGATATATCATCGGAAATATGAATGTACGAACAACTGCCTCTTTGAACTGCTGCGGTCAGGCAAGCGATACCGGAGTCTCAAGGCGAGCACAGAAAGACTCAGAAGAAGCTTCTATCCCCAGGCCATCAGGCTGCTCAACGAACAATGAACACTATACACAACAACCATCAAACGCACATAGCACACACATCCACACGCACACACTCACTTTAAACAAACACACTGTAGCACCCACTCCCCACACTTTTTATCATATTTATTGATAAAGGATTTGCACTGCAACTCGTACACCTTACTGTAAATTGTACCTAAATTGTACCTCATCCCATTTCTGCTTTGCACTATATAGTATTGTATATTAGTACACTGCATAGTATTGTATATTATATGGTAACTCAGTTACGTCTATTCTGCATCGAACATTGTACATATGTCTATACTGAACACTGTGACCTCATTTTCTACTTCTAATTTACATGCTATACTATGTTATTTGATACTTATCTTGTCTAGCACAGTCTATGGAGTGTAACAGTAAGAAGCATTTTGTATAAAAGTATTCTGTACTTCTGTATGACAACTATTAAAGAACCTTGAAACTTGAATGTACGACCGTGTGAACATATGTAATACCCCCCCACACACACTCACTCACTCACGCACGCACGCACGCACGCACGCACGCACGCACCCCCCCCCCCCCCCCCCCCCCCTCACCCTGGGCTTTGCGGGTTAGCTCTTTGCGCAGGGATTCTGAGTCCTTCTTGAGGTCGTGAATCTGCCCCTTCTGGTCGTAGAGCAGGTAGGCCGTGAAGACCTGGCTGGCAACTAGCAGACAGGCCAGTACTGTCAGCCCTGTTATCTTCAACGCACGCATGTTGGAGCTCCTACTGACAGGAAGGGAAAGAGATGACAAGACACCTTTATTGCTGGAGTCTGAGCTCGAAATACAAAAGTGTCATTACCTGCAATGCCACTGTATTGTTGACAAATAAAGAACTTGAACTATATATAATATAGATTGGACAGCTAAATGTGTGCAGACATTTAGGCTATTTGTTTTTTAACTGATTTGGGGCATTCCTGAAAATGCTTAGATAATTATAATAATAATAATAATAATAATAATAAATAATAATAATATGTATATTATTATTATTATTATTCATAATAATAATCAATTGCTTAGATAATCATAATAATACAAATAATAATAATCTAAATGCTTAGATAATCATAATAATAATAAGGAATACGGACGGCTGGGTGGCGCAGCGGAGATTGCGCTCGTCACCAATGCAAGAGACTCTGGTCTCGAATCCGGGTGTCAGCATTGCCTCCGGCTTGGACCGGCCGTCATACTTGCTCATTGGCAGAGTCAGCGGGTGGAAGTCAATGGGTGGTAATCTGGACGTTGTGGACAGCGACTCCTACAGGTCGGTTGGGGGACGCCTGCACAGCAGAGACAGGAAGTGGCGGGGGCAGTGTGAGCCTCCCACACGTTACACCTCGCCAATGAGAGTCCACACTGGCAGGTGAAAAGATGCGACAGGCTGCCTCCTCGTGTACCGGAGGGGACACGTGATGCAAGGCTTCTATCCTCCCTACAACCGACCAGTGGGGGGCATAGTCGAGCAACGTTCAAGACAGGGGAGGGGAGACAATTGTGGGAAACACGAAATTGGGATGGGAGAAAAATAGAAAAATAAGGAGTAAAAGTGGATAAAAGAAATAATAATAATAAGGAATAAATAATAATAGTCAAAATGCTTAGATAATCATAATAATAATTATCAACTGTAGGACAGTCCATCAGTCCCTAGAAGGAACCATTCAACTTTTCTAGTTGTTAGAGGATAAATACCTTTTCATGTAGACCAGATTCTAAATAATTCAATAAAGATCCGATACTGGGGATGAAAAAAAATATAGGCTGACCTGGACACGGTAAAATGGCATAAAATAAAAATTTGTGCGTATTGTATAGTGTATATATAGGCTATATGTATGTATTTATGTATCTGTATGTAGAATTAGTACCTTTTGTTTCCGTTTTTATTTATTAATAATTCAATAAAATGCTGATATTGGGGCTGACCTATAAAACACATGTGGCCCATTTTAATCCATTAATCAACTAATTGGTCACCAAATTAAGATAATCTTTATGGGTTTAGGTTTAATTAGTTATGTCATTCTACAGCATTCAATTAGCAAACAAAATCCATTGACTTTTAATAAGAATTTCTTTAGTCAAGGAATCCAAATAATGCATATCGTTTTGCTCCACTCCTCCTTTAGGAACCAATTATATGAGAGTCATCACTAGTTGCTAGGAAGAGGTCCTCACTGATTGTAAAGGGAAGTCTGAATCCTTAATCCATGAGACAATTTGCGAAGATGAATTAAAAAAGTTAGGTTTAATGAATTGATGGCATCTGTAAACCAGTGATTAAATACACGAATGCAACATGTTGTTTAACGCTTATGGCACAAAGTAAACATTACCCCCTGTTGCCTATTCTGTGCCATTTTGCACTTCTATATGAAATATATAAAAAAAATTAGTATAGCCTTTAGGCTACTACATGTTTTGAATCAACAGATACACAACTAAATATAAAACTATAGCCTTAAAGCACACACATTTGCCACAGATTAAAAGTAAATACAGTCCAATGTCAACAACATAATCCCTCTCACGCTCTCCGTGTCCCGGGGAGAATAATTAGGGCCTCCTCGCTCCCAGTCAGGCTCTCCGCGGCCCCGGACTCCTCTCCGTGTGTCTGCTGCTCCATTCGGGAAGTTCTCCTAAACCAAGCTATGCAATAAAATGACTCTGTGTCCGAAGACGCTATGAAATAATCCGCAAAGGAAGAAGTGTGCAGTGTGCGTCACACAAGATTCCAGTGAAAGGTGTGTAGAGGGCTGGAAAGTCCCAGTCGTCTAAGTTGTAGGCTGGTTCTGTTGACTTGTGCTCTCATTGGCTAACTTGCGACACCATCACTTGACAATAGGGGCAAACAACAGTGAAATGAGTTGAGCAGGTTTCAAGATTCAAGATTCAAGATTGTTTATTGTCATGTGCACAGTTAAACAGACAGTTTGCCATACAATGGAAATCTTAGTCCGCCCTTCACACAAAATCACACAATACTTAACTTAAACATATTTAAATACAACAAGCGAGTGCTAGAAAATAATATAAAAATAGATAAATATAATATATAAGGCACAGTGAGTAACATTGCACGTTCCGATCAGTATTTACATATAAATGGAGGTGACAGTGGGCCACACAATTCACTATGAATTGAAAATGGGCGACCCTGATGTAAACAAGACAAACGTCTTTCTCTGGTCTGCATCCCCTTAACCCTTTAATCGCCGTTGACGCTGAAACACGTCATTCCCCGCCATGCTTATTCTGCCGATGACGCTGTACAGCGTCTTTGATATCAATATTTCAAAAATCTGTGATCGAAATCATATTTCTCCCCCGGAGACATTATATGTACTGGTGAGCCCCTGTCAACTCTCTAACGGTTCAAGAGCGCCATCTGGTGGCCGATCGGCGGATCGCCCAGGGAAGAAACAGGATGTAGAAGCTGGTGCTCATTTCAATTTGGTCCGATCACTCGCTATAGGTCCCGGGACTCGAGCTCGACACAATACATAGCGATCCGTTGCCAATAACTCGATAAACAACATGATTTGGACGTATATACTATTATACAACCTGGAAATGGATCGGGTATTTCCACATCCCATAATAGAAAAAATTCTGTTCCACGCTCATCTGCCAACGGCGAGAGGAAGCTACGGTGAGTTTCAGCGTTATTTTCTAATGTCTTCTATACTAACTGCTCTAATGATCATATCACCCACACTAGATGAATGATATAACGTTGCCCACGGAATTATAAACGACCCCCCGCCCATCCGGTCAACATCAGATCATACGTAGTAACTTCTAGAAGTACGTGCAGTTGAATTTTTTTATCTGGCACCGATCGCTATCAAACTGTATTTGATCATCAATATAATGCATTTAGGGCTATAAATCAAGTTCTGGAGAAAGCTGCAGAAAACGATAAAAACATACTTATACTTTAGACCGTATTTTAGTATGAATATGTGAATGAAAAAGTATAACGTTGCTACACCCTGAACAATAGATATAGGACTTTGAATGGGCCATGGTAATGTCAATTTAGCAATACAATTTAAAAAGGTATAGCCCTGCAAAGAAGGGGAACTTCTCCATGTTAAATATAGCTGGCGAGGGATGGTAAATTATGAATTTAACCCCGGCGATCAAAGGGTTAACAATGTGTGTATTGAGCCGTACTGTATTGTACCCATTCTGCAATCTGTTAAATAATGTTTTCATTCATTCATTCATTCACAGCAGCAGTTTAAAAGTGTCTTTAGTGATTCAACCCGGTTGAACCCGATTGATACATTTTTCACTGTTATTGCTATTCTTATAATATTACATTTTTACGTTAGGCTACTGTATGTATATTTTTTGTTAGATCACTGTTTGTAAAGGGACATCTGAACAATTATCACAGGAGCTGTAAGTGTTTTGTTTGTTCAAATAAGTGGTAAATAAGTAATAAGTAAAATAAGTATACAATAAGTAAAATAATAGCTCTATATTCTGACAGCCATCACTGATAGAGTGTTTGGTCGTCAGTAACATGGGTCTCCCAGTCCCTCCACTCTGACTGCAGTAAACACAAAATAAATGTTCTGTATTGATTGAACTGTACATTGGAGGTGGTTGGGTAGGTGGGGGGGGGGGGTTGGGTAGGTGGGGGGGGGTGGGAAACTGTACATTGGAGGTGGTTGGGTGGGTGGAGTGGGGGGGGGGGGGTTGGGTAGGCGGGGTGGGGGAAACTGTACATTGGAGGGGGTTTAAAATGATAATCATAATCATAATAAATAAATAATCATAATAAATGTTCTGTATACCACTTACAGTGTGTATTGAGCCATACCGTATTGTACCCATTCTGCAATCTGTTAATAAAGGTTTCAATCAATCAATAAATCACAGCACCTTTAATCCATTGTCAGTGCTGTATCCAAACTATCTATCATTACACCTGGGTAAAACAGAGTCCATTCTCTTCGGATCAAATAACAAACTCAGCAAGACCGACGGCTTCTCAGTTACAGTGGGTGACAATATTGTCACAAGGAAAGATGAAATTACATACCTAGGTTCCATCCTAGAGGCAAATCTTTCCTGTGACAAAATGGCATGCAATGTAATAAAAAAAAAAGCCAACCAACGAACTAGATTCTTGTACCGGATCTCCTCTCTGGTAAACAAGAATACCCTGAAGACTCTGGCAGGAGCACTCATTCAAGGGTACTATGACTATGCTTACACCTCATGGTACCAAAGCACCTCAAAGGCTCTAAAAACAAGATTACAAACATCACAAAACAAACTGGTCAGACTACTACTTGACCTTACTCCTAGAACCCA
Source organism: Notolepis coatsorum (assembly GCF_963971535.1). Classification (NCBI taxonomy): domain Eukaryota; kingdom Metazoa; phylum Chordata; class Actinopteri; order Aulopiformes; family Paralepididae; genus Notolepis; species Notolepis coatsorum. The sequence goes on along the minus strand of NC_140180.1, from coordinate 13,948,657 downwards.
CCTCACCCCTGCCCACTTTGACTACCATGGCTTAGAGTAGACGACAGAGTACAGCAACTTGCAATGGGCCTGGTCTACAAGATACACTATTTTTTTAATTTTATTTAACCTTTATTTACTATACGACTATGGTACCCATGTACATGTCAAAATACTTCCCAAAGGTCAGTGAATACCACAACCACTACACCAGAGGAAGCTTAACAAATCATGTTAAACCCAGATTCGGCTCAAACAAGGGACTAAACACGTTTCGCAATTATGCCACATCAATGTGGAACGCCCTACCCAAAGCTGTAAAGGAATGTGAATCCCTACCCACATTCAAAACCGCTCTTAAAGAGCACCTACGGGAGGCTGCAATTCGAAACTGGCCACCGTAAATGCCCAAAACCCCCACCACCTCCTAATAGACAGTCTCTTCCCCACCGCATGTATATATTCCCTCCCCGCCGTATGTATATTTCTCTCCCACCCACCCACCCCCTCCTAATGTACAGTCCCCTCCCCATCATATGTATATACTCTGTCAGGATCTAGGGGTAACAGTACTGTATATTTGAATACCGTTTATGTCACAAATGTATCAGTACTAAATACCTATATGTCCCTATGCCATAAATGTCATGTATGTTGTGTATGTCGCCTTAGGTCTGCAGATGCCAACCTCCTAACACCTCCCACGACCAAGCTCCGGACCTGGGGCGACAGGGCCTTTGCTGCTGCTGCCCCCTCACTCTGGAATGCCCTCCCCAGCCATATCCGTGATGCAAACACCCTGACATCTTTTAAATCAGCCCTCAAAACCCACCTTTTCAATCTTGCTTTTGACCTCTAATTCTGTCGGTTTTATTTTATTTTGTCATGTATTATTTTTGTTCTGTTTTGTTCTGTTTTTTTGTTTTGCCATAGTTTGTCTCTCCTGCCCATGTGAAGCGTCTTTGAGCACCTGGAAAAGCGCTATATAAAATAGATGTATTATTATTATTATGTCATAAATGTCTATATGAATTGAAAATGGGGGACCCTGATGGAAACAAGACAAACGTCTTTCTCAGGTCTGCATCCCCTTAACAATTGTGTGTATTGAGCCGTACTGTATTGTACCCATTCTGCAATCTGTTAAATAAAGTTTTCATTCATTCATTCATTCATTCATCAATCAATCAACACAGACGCTCCTTATCGCGAGACCTGCCATGAACACATACCCTCCTTATCGCGAGACCTGCCATGTTACCCTCCTTATCGCGAGACCTGCCATGAACAAAATACCCTCCTTATCGCGAGACCTGCCATGAACACGATACCCTCCTTATCGCGAGACCTGCCATGAACACAGACGCTCCTTATCGCGAGACCTGCCATGAACACATACCCTCCTTATCGCGAGACCTGCCATGATCACATACCCTCCTTATCGCGAGACCTGCCATGAACACAGACGCGTTAGTTAGCGAGTCGGCGTCCGACTCAACAACACTTTATTGGATGTGATTGTTGCTGGCTAAGTATTTGGGCTGTATATCCTTGTTCGATTTAATGCAATCTAGAAAATGCTTAGTCACGTCTTGTTTAAACGACCACTACCCATACAACGCGTTTGTTTGTTTTAACTATTTGTATTTGGCTAGTTAGCTAGCTAGCCATTTGACGACCCACCGCTGGATACGCTCCGTTGGCTCATTTGTTTACACGTTAGCTACAGCTAGCTAGTGTCGGCTAACCAGCGTCAGCTATTTGGCAACGGCATGTTCATTGTGTTGCTCGTTGCTACTTAGTGATTTAGCAATATCATTAGATGTTTTTTTTTCCTTTAGTGTAGTTTGGCTACTATCGCAACGACGTCACATGTCATTGTTGTTGGTTGCTAATAATATTAGCTGTGAAGCTAAGGATGTCATCGCTGTCTGTGATTGAGCACCCTTGCCACACCATAGTAGGGTAACAACACTCAAACCAAGAGATCACACCGTTTATTTGAGTTATAAACTTCAATTGGGTCCAATAAGTGATCGGGGACAATTCTGGCGTGAAGAGCCGGTCCACTCAGTGCAGTTACTGTCCCCGACAACATGGGCAATATCGCAGGGCAGTTTATAACGGAATACAACACAGCTAGCTTTTAGGTGTGGTGCTGATCTTAGGCAATATATACCACCCCACATTATAGGTGCCTCTGGATCCCAGGGGGGTACCAACATTGATCAGCCCTAAGGTCCTTGTTGATTGTCCGCGTCACCGGACAACTGAAACAAAGGACAATGGAGTCGGTGAGGAGTGCCTTCCATGCCCAGCTGGCCACAGTCATGGACTCGCTGCTGGCAGCCGCTGTCTGTGAAATTGCCAAGATCTTCGAGGGCAGCCTGTGTGATCAGCAGGCGGAGCTGGTGCAGAAGGGAGTGGAGATCTCCTCGCTCCGGGGGAAGCTGGACAAGGCAGAGAGGAGGCTGAAGGGAAAGGGTGTAGGAGGAGGAGGGGGAGAGGAAGGGGAGATGTCGACGGGAGACCGAGAAGGAGACAGCTGTCTGAGGCAGCAGAACCTGTCGGGACCAGGTATGATGACAAACTGACTTGGTTTCACACTTGAACCCTTTCACGACCACCACGCTACCAAATGGTTAAACCCTTTCACGGCCACAATACATAAGGTTAACCCTTTCACTACCACACTACATACGGCTGGCTGTAGTGTAGTAGTGAAAGGTTAACCTATGTAGTGTGGTAGTGGAAGGGTTCAAAGGTGCTATAGGTAACATGTATGTCATATATGTCCTGATGAATTGAAAATGGGGGACCCTGATGTAAACAAGACGAAAGTCTTTCTCTGGTCTGCATCCCCTTAACAATTGTGTGTATTGAGCTGTACTGTATTGTACCCATTCTGCAATCTGTTAATAAAGTTATCAATCAATCAATCAACATTCAGCAACTTGATGTCGCACTAGATCACTAGCACGTCGGACCAAAACAATGGCGTGTTTACATAGGGTACAATAATTAGGGGCGACAGTGGCTCAGGAGGTAGAGCAGTCGTCTGGTAATCCGGAGGTTTCCGGTTTGATTCCCACTCCTACCAGGCAGGGTGTCGGGAGTGTCCTTGAGCAAGAACCCCTAAACTGCACCAGATGGGCTGTGGGCAGTTTGGCACTTTGCATTGTTGTCTCTGCCATCGGTGTGTGAATGTGTGAGTGAAGGGCTAAAGCAGCTTTATATAAAGCTGCTATATAAATGCACCATTTACCATTTGATTATTGGACGCTGTACCGGTGAATTATGTTCAGATCAAGCTATGCATTGCAGATCAAATATGAATCAAGATTCTGCAAATGTATACTAGGGCCGGGGCGATTAATCGAGTTTCATTCACGATTTTGCCTTCCCACGAACATGAAAACAAAAGAATTGAGATAAAGATAATTTACAGGCCAAATGTAAGGGCCATATGTACTACGCACGTGGCATGCAGTCATAAAGAAAATGCATGAAAACATGTTTAGAGGAAGTAATCATAAGTACTTATCGATCACAGCAGTCTTCAGTGACGTTGAATGGTTTTGTGAACAAATTTGTTCTCTGATGTAACACTACTTTTTGTCTTGGCAGATGACTCCTTCGGACAATCTAATGTTATACACATTACCTACCATTACCATTTACCTAACGTCGTTAACATGATTAGCCAACATAGTGTAGCTAGCTCGTCCTGTACTTCATACTCGTTGCCTCATTGAAAGCTCAGGTTGTTTCCACCCCCCCCCCCCCCCCCCCCCCCCCCCCCGCTGGTTCTGCCTCAACGTTTTCCACACGTACGGCATTAGTAGTGGAATTTCATATAGAGGGACGTCTGTTTCTCCACTGTGGCCTACCGCAACCTTAGAACTATATAAAACAGCGATGGACTTGTGTGACTGTTGTTGAACTTGCAAATAGAATGACGTATGTCGAGGGCTGGGCGATATGGCCTAAAAATTATTATTATTAAATTATTTAAAAAAAAATCAGATTTACGATTTTAATCGATTTTGTTCTCTTGAGCAAATTTTTTTTTTTATTTGACAAAAAAAATGTATCAAACCAAGATGAATGTCCCTATTGGGATTGAAGTGCAAACCTAACTTTCACCAATCTTCACTTAATTTTCTTTTTATAATAATATATATTTATTACATGGCGTTTTAACATTCGCCGAAATGCTTGATTGTGATTGGTCAATAGCGTTCGGTTGCCCATAGCAGCGGTCCGTTATTACTCGATAACGGACCGCTGCCAGGGGCAACCGAGCAATAATGACCGCTGTTCGCAGCTGGAGCAATCAAGCCCACTGACACACACTGCATCAGTGCAACCGAGCAATAATGACTGCTGTTCGCAGCTGGAGCAATCAAGCCCACTGACACACACTGCATCAGTGCAATCAGACACACCTGCCGGCGATAATAATAATAACTTTATTTGGGCTGACAGAACAACTGCGTCTGCATTTGATCTCGTCTTGTCGATGGTGTAAAATGAATTAGGTATATTGTTAGTAAGTTAGCCATGTAATAAGCGGGATAATGTATAGCCTATACTCGGTCATTGTCGCAAAATAATTGACCTTCACTACGTTTAGAACACCTCGGCGAGGCGCCTCGGTATTCTAAACTCCGTGACGGTCAATTATTTTGCGACAATGACCTCGTAGCTATACATTATCCCTTACATAATATAAAAGGTTACTCTTGATCAAACAAAGATGAATGTCCCTATTGGGAAGTGTCGAAGTGTCCTTGAGCAGGTCTGCACCTTGCATGGTCACCTCTGCCGTGAATGTGTGAGTGACTGGGTGAATGTGAGGCATACGTTGTAAAGTGCTTTGGATAAAAGCACTAGTAGGAGATGGGATATATAAATGCAGTCCATTTACCATTTATGTGATTAATACAAGTTGATGGAACATCAACACATAACGATGGTAGAGAACCATGTGATTATTAAGACATGTTGAGTACTGCGATGGTAGAGAGCCATGTGATTAATACATCGTCGGGTCTTATGAAAGGAAGCCATCTTCTGCCCAGATCACGGTAAACTCCTCTAGGTCGTCGATGCTTGGTTATCGACGGCAGTGTGTTTTTTATTTTTAGTGCTTTTGTTCTTTTTTTTTTACAAGAATGGAAGAATCAATCTCAAACTCCGCCCACCTTTCTTGACCCCCCCCCCCCCCCCCCCCCCGATCCGTCGCTTTGTGATTGGGAGGATCAAGAGGAGAGGGTGGAGATGTTTGAGGTGAGTCCATCACCAGGCCGGGTCAGTAATGTAGCGTCTGTTTGTCTCCCCCCTCTGTCCGTGTGGAGGTCTGGGAGCGGGGAAGGACGGCAGCTCCCGGCAGCACGACTCAGTGGAGAGCCTCACGCTGAGCCTCCGCAGGCTGAAGGAGGAGGCCAACGGGCCGGACGGAGCGGCAGTCAAACACGAGGTCAGACCCACGTCTAGCTGGTAGACCCACTAGTCTAGCTGGTAGACCCACTAGTCTAGCCGGTAGACCCACTGTAGAGCCATATGAAATCCGTTAATTTTTTTCTCCAAATTCCATTATATTCTTTTCCAAATTCCGTTTGAATATTTCAGAATTCTGTATTTTGCTTTGTACGTTTATTTTACCATCAGAAATAGTGTCTAATAAGTGGGAATGAATAAATGTCCACAATTTAATAAGATATAACAGTCCATTTAATGAAGAATTCTGCCCGCATTGGGCGGGTGGCCGGTGCTAATGTCAAGCCCTGGCTGCAACTCAGAAATACAGTTACATTTTACACAATATTTTTCAAATAATATTGTGACAAAATAAGAATACACATTTCAAGTGTAAACAAACAATAGATACAGCTAGCTACAACTGACATTATCACAATGTAAGTAGCCTAGCTATATCTATTCTATTGTGATGAAATATAGTAATGCATAATTTAGGCACCTTTAGTTTAGTTTATAAAGGACAGTGTGTACTGACAATCATTTGCATTAAACAAATAGATGGGTGCACCAGATTTAGCAAGAAGCTAGAATTTCTAGTCCTGTGTACTTTATGTACTGCAACGTTACATAGCTATTTCATCACAATAGTGTCAGTGATTAGCCTCGCCCTCTAGCTGTATCTATTGTGATCACCAGGGATCATCGTTAGAGAGCTGGTGTGTATGGGGCTGTGGCACTGCAGATATACCCTACTCTGTTTTGAAGCACAGTGTTTTTCCGTGTTACTGACATGGCTTTTGGAGAGTGATCTTCGCACGTGTTTTGCGAGTCCAGTCCACGGCATGTTGACAGAATTTGCAAAACACCTTATCGTCATTAGGATACTGCGCTGCTCTGAATTTAGGGCTTAGTGTGGAATTTCTTCCGACGTTAACACCGAAGCAGCTAGACACTTGGAAATGGCTGCGTGTTGTGTGTAACACGCTGTAGCGTCCCCGGTCATGTTCGCGTTGCACCAAACGTTCCATGTTCTCCCGAACACGGAATTTCAGTCCAGATTAGGGCAAATTCTGCAATATTCCACGTTTACAGTTGATTCTGTTTTTATTGCTCAATTCCGCGATTCCGTCCGCGATTCCGTGAACGCGGATTTCATATGGCTCTAGTCTACCTGGTAGACCCACTAGTCTAGCTGGTAGAGTAGACCCAATAGTCTAGCTGGTAGACCCACTAGTCTAGCTGGTAGAGTAGACCCAATAGTCTAGCTGGTAGACCCACTAGTCTAGCTGGTAGAGTAGACCCAATAGTCTAGCCGCTAGACCCAATAGTCTAGCTGGTAGGCCCAGTAGTCTAGCTGGTAGACCCACTAGTCTAGCTGGTAGAGTAGACCCAATAGTCTAGCTGGTAGACCCACTATATTTTTTCAGGACCCTAATGTATAATGTTCATGTGACAAACAAACTCTTGACTTTTCATGCATTCATTCATGCATTCATTCATTCATTCATTCATTCATTCATTCATTCATTCATTCATTCATTCATTCATTCATTCATTCATTCATAGAATCTTTATTTAATCTCGAAGGATCATTGAGAGCAAGCTCTCATTTACTACGTCGCATCCAATTAGCAAGTGTTTTGTTTTCTGGCTTTGGTATTTCCCCCCAACCTCATCCTTGGACACCAGTTGTACACCAGCTAAAATAATAATTTCAAATGTTTAATTGATTGACTTTCTGTTTCTATATAATGTTTTCTTTTTTTGTATTTATTATGTTTTGTATTTCACAACGTCATTGTAAATGATCCTTCCAGATGAACTAAAGATTGAATGAATGAAAAGTCAAAGATTGTCACATAAACATTATACATTAGGGTCGTGAAGAAATATTGGGGACACGATATTTAATCATTGAATCATCTATTGCAGTGTTTCTCAAAGTGGGGGGCGCGCCCCCCAGGGGGGGCGCAGAGGCATGACAGGGGGGGCCTTGAGATTTATAAAAAATAAAAATAAACGTTTTATTTTTTTTTAATTACAGAAAATTATCACTAAAGTGCTATCTGTTGCAGCTGCACTGTTCATGAAAATACGATTTCTCAAAATCTGAAAATCATTATTTAATAAAACACAGAAAAGGATCACCAAGTTACTCTGGATAAAAAAAACCTTTACAGACAACATTGAGACAAAGCTTCCTGACACATCTCCATCCAAACTCTTGGAAGAACTCTTTGAAATCGCATCTGATACCACCTAGAGAGCTAGTTTCAGAGTGTGGTGCTGAGTAGCAAGTATCTCATCTCATGGCCCACCAAGTATCTCATGATGCAGCAGTTAAGGTGTTGATACCATTCAGCACCACATACAGTATCTGTGTGAAGCTGGCTTTTCATCCATGACAGCTCTGAAAACAAAATATAGGGCCAATTTGAAAGGTCACGATATTGGTGTTATTTCAATAAATTTAAACATGGCCCATTTCATGACTATTTTGTTGGGACGAGGGGGGGGGGGGGGGGGGCCAAGATATTTTGGTCCGCCAAAGGGGGGCCTGACAGAAAAAGTTTGAGAAGCACTGATCTATTGAATAATTTAATTTGAATCAAATTGTTTTATTTTCAAGTCTAAGGTCGTTCTTTTTAATCTGTGCCTTTTTTCTGTGGATGTGTGAAGACTTTCACTAAAGGTTATTCCTAGTGCGCCTCCTGTTGCCTTGCGCTGAGTTCCTGCTGAACCACAATGGAAACTTATGTTAACTGATTGTTCACAGCGTGTGGGACCTCGTCCTGCCCCAGGGTCCATGGCAATCCAAGCCTCAGAGGGAGGCCTCGCTGCTGGGGCCCAGAGGCAGGGAGACCCCCTCTCTGCCACACAGGCCAAGGCTAAATGTAATTATACCAATCTTCCATCAGTCGAACCCAATCACTATTATGTGTAGACGGAGTATTACTCGTGTGTTCTAAAGTTTATTATGTGTAGACGGAGTATTACTTGTGTGTTCTAAAGTTTATTATGTGTAGACGGAGTATTACTCATGTGTTCTAAAGTTTATTATGTGTAGACTGAGTATTACTCGTGTGTTCTAAAGTTTATTATGTGTAGACGGAGTATTACTCGTGTGTTCTAAAGTTTATTATGTATAGACAGTATTACTCATGTGTTCTAAAGTTGATTATGTATAGACAGTAGGGATGGGTACCGAATTCGGTACTTTTGAGGTACCGAACCGAAACACGTCGGTACTACCGAGTATCGAATCAAGTGAGAAACCGAAAAAATAATAAAAAAAAAACATTTTTTATTAAAAATTTTTTTTTTTACTTTTTTATTTTTTTTTTACTTTTTTATTTTCATGTCAACGTTCACACGCACAATATATGCTTACCTAGGATTTGACTTGATTCAACAACAAAGCAGTCGGAGCAATGACAAGCCGAAAACTGTCGAAATTGTAGTTATTTGAAGTTTGGATTTTTTTTTTTACGACTCAGGTAGGTAAATTAAATTTCGACAGTTTTCGGCTTGTCATTGCTCCGACTGCTTTGTTGTTGAATCAAGTCAAATCCTAGGTAAGCATATATTGTGCGTGTGAACGTTGACATGAAAAGAAAAAAGTAAAAAAAAAAAAAGATAAAAAAAAAAAAAAAAAAATTTAAAGTACCGAAAAAAGGTACCGTTGGGTACCGGTATCGGTTCAAATGTGAAAGGTACCCATCCCTAATAGACAGTATTACTCATGTGTTCTAAAGTTGATTATGTATAGACAGTATTACTCATGTGTTCTAAAGTGTATTATGTATAGACAGTATTACTCATGTGTTCTAAAGTGTATTATGTATAGACAGAGTATTACTCATGTGTTCTAATTTACCAATTGAACAGCCATATCATGTAATACATATGCGGTTATAGAGAAATGCATGAAAACATGGTTAGCAGTAGTAGTAGTAGTAATAATAATAGCCGTAGTAGTAATAATAGTAGTAGTAGTTTTATTCAGTCATCATCACATTCACACACAATACAATATGCAGAGTGTTAACGGTCTTTGATTCTGGCAGTGACTGAAAAGGTACTGGCATAATGCTTATATATGCCTGGCCTATATTCTTATCAATTGTAGCCTCCAAAACAACAATACAAAAACAAAATAAAAACTATTCACATTTGTAACATTAAAAAAATATCTACATTGATCCACCAATATACGGATATACATTTGATGGAAGGCATTATATTGTGCCTTTGCAGAAACAATAGCTTTCCAAAAGCTGTTCTAAAAATGTTTCTATTAGGATTTTCCATAAAAATAGACACTAATCAGGCAGAGACGGATACAGCTTCAACCCTGTTTAACAAATAGTTACTCCTCATTGAAATTAAAGACCAACATAGACGGACGGACACAACAGATCAGTGTATCACTGCACCCTCTAATAGGGGAAGTAATAATAAGTACTTCCTATCCGAGCTCCGGGAGGGTCATCAAAGAGTTATTTGATCTCGGTCCTCGCTACACAATGGTGGAACGAACTTCCCGCCACAGTTAGGACAGGCGAAACCCGGCCAATCTTTCGCCGTCGACTAAAAACGCACTTCTTCAATCAATACCTGAAATGAAGAGGAAAAAAACAAAACAAAAAGAAACCCACTAACCTTCTTACTGTCTTCTACTATTATACCCTTCCTACCCTTCCTGTTGACTTGTCGTACAGAACTTGTAAGTCGCTTTGGATAAAAGCGTCGGCTGAATGACAACATTTAAATGTAAGGGGGGTGTAACGGTACACAAAAACCACGGTACGTACCTCGGTTTTGAAGTCAAGGTTCGGCGGTTTTCAGTAAAGTGGGGGAAAGTTTGGCTTTCCATGTTCCACTCAGGGGTGATGTAGTGTGCAGTAACTAATTGTACTTGTAGGGCTGTCAACGAATATTCTATATTGAAATTAATAATCGACTTGTAAAATAATAAAAAAAAAAATAACATTAGATTGTGAAAAAAACAGCCCCCGGTGGGCGGTCATTAGTGGTTAACATACCGTTGTATTCGTTCGGTACACTACACAGCCGTTCGGTACGGTACGGTACACACTGAAACTTGTTCGGTATGGATACGTGTACCTTTACACCCCTAAAATGTACTCATCGGTCACAGGCAGGAGTCTTCAATGGCGTTGAAGGGTGATCCATTTTGTGAATGCATTTGTTCTCCGATCTTTGTTTTGCGGCCGGACTCCTTTGGATAATCTCGCGTTTATACCGTTTCGTTAGCACAATTGGCGAGCGTAGTAGCGTAGCTCGTCCTGTGCACTTCAAACGTGTTGCCTCGCTGAAAGATCTGTTTGCTTTGTGTTGCCGCAGCATTTTCCACATGTCCATCTCCATTGTTAATGTTAGTGGTGGGGGACTTTGTATAAAGAGACGTCTGTTTACTGTCGTCTACCATAACTTGTGAATGTGTGTGTGTCGCCAGAAGGTGATGGCACTGCCAGAAACAGCACTCTCCCTAAGATGAGGTGTTCCGTTATTGATCCCCTTGGGGAAATGATAGTGTCATAGCACCATGGGGGAGGGGGTACAGGTATGGGCAGAGTAATGGTAGAAAGACATAAATATAGGCAATAAAATTTGATCTGAATATAAAAAATATGAGAAATATAAAACTGTAAACAAAGGTGCGAATGAGGGTCTGTATTCCGCACCGGTTATATTACACGTTACAATAAACATAAATAATAAATGTGTTTTTGCTCCACTTTCTCCACAGTGTCCCACTGGGACCAGGGCGGTCGCAGCGCGGACCACAGACCCCTTCAGGACCAGGCCTCCACTCCCTTCCTCTCCATCTCCCAGAGCGGACGCTGCTCCCCCAGGCCCGACCCGACCCTGGCCCAGCCGGGCGAGTGGCTGCCCGGGCTGGACGGCGGGCGGGGCGGGGTGTCGGGCCTGGAGAGCCTCCAGGCGGAGGGCACCAGCTGCTCCGGTCCCGCCAGCGGCAGCACCACCGGCACCGACACGCCCTGCTTCCGACCCGGCTTCGGCGGCTCCGACGAGACCAGCAACGAGGACGACGACTCCACCTTCCCCTTCCTGGACCAGGAGCCGGAGAACCAGAACTCCAACCAGAACCCGGCGGCGGCGGGCCAGGCGCCGGGGCAGAGGGAGACCCGGCACGACCCGTCCCAGCAGGCCCAGTCGGCGTGGAGGCCCCGGGGTGGGGGGCCCGTGCCCCCCCAGACCAGGCGGGCCGCCTCCTTCGCCACCAGGGACCCCCTCCGGCCGCAGTCGAACACTCAGCCGCACGCGCTGCGACACGCCAACGCCCTCCTCGGCCACGCCCCGGCGCCTGGCGGAGGGGGAGGGGGGGGTGCGGGCCGCCCCTACACCTGCCCGTACTGCACCAAGTGCTTCACCTACCCCTCGCACCAGCGGCGGCACCTGCTGCGGCACACGGGCGTCCGGCTGCACCCCTGTCAGTTCTGCGACAAGAGCTTCCTGACGTCCTCGGAGCTCACCGTGCACACCCGCACGCACACCGGGGAGCGCCCGTTCGGCTGCGCGCAGTGCGGCAAGCGCTTCGCCCGCAGCGGGAACCTGCGCGCCCACCAGCGGGACGTGCACATGGGCAAGAGGCCCTTCGCCTGCGCCGAGTGCGGCAAGCGCTTCGCCCACCGGGGGAACCTGAGGGTCCATAACCACAGAGTTCACCAGGGGGACCCCTACTACCTGGACGACCAGCCGGAGCCCGACGTGGGGCCCACTCCCTCCTGAGACCGTGACCTGGTTCCGGGGGGGAATGACCTGGCGTCGTTCCTCGTCCCGGTGACTTGAGTGACTGTTGGCTGCTGTTAGCCTGGTCTGTTAGCAGTCAGAGTGTGAGTGCTCTGCAGCGTTGATGAAGCTTGCCTCTGCCATAAACCACCCTAATCGTCTCGTCCCAGTATGGAAAATGTGGTCCGTCTGGCATTCCACATCGACCTTTTTTGTCTTTTTTTAAGTGTACTCTCAAAATGTGCGCAAATGCTTAATTTAATTGGGAGAAGATTCGAGGCGGAGCCACTTTTTAAATGAATCACCATCCAATTTTAGATTTTTTATTTTTTTTTTACCGTCTACACTACAGGGTAAAGGAATTAGAGGTGGATGTGGTGTTTAAATTAAGGCTGAGACGATATGCCATTTGGAAGAATCGATAAATCGGGACAAAACTATCGATAAATAATTAAATATAGATTTATTTTATTATTTTGCACGTGTAAAATAAAAATAAAAAAAAGTTTCAAATACCATTTTCCAAAAAAAATATTTTTTAAACTTTACGTTAGTTTGTGTGTGTGTGTGTCACATGCACTCACTGTCGTTTTTGCGATGCTGTAGTTGGCCCACGACACACACACACGAACTAACGTTAAATAATATATATTTTTTCTTTTTTAAGAAAAAAGTATTTTAAACTTTTTTTTATTATAAAATTTTTTTGTACACATGCAAAAATATTCATAAGTGACGCCACTTACTTATCGATAAGTGGTCTCAGCCTTAGTTTAAATGTCTCCATCTGGGGACCGAAGAGAAGGCCTTTCTGGCGGTTCGTCTCATCACTAGTGATCTATGCACATGACTGTACTGTACATGACTGAGTATCCACGGAAAGGCGTATTTGTTGTACTAGGAAAAGGTTATGATCGACGGTCAGTTTATCTTACCCCACATCTCATCGTTCACTATTATATAAAAAGCACTAAGCAGATCTGAGGACAGTTTCACACAGGGATGCACTGATACCACTTTTTTTCCACTGCTGATGCCAATTCTATGTACTGTAACTGTTACTTTTAGTTTTACCGCACAGTATAGGCTTTGGCAGTGGTGGAAAGTAACCAAGTATTTTAACTCAAGTACTGTACTTAAGTAAAAGTTCAAGGTACTTTCACTTTACCTGAGTATTTTCATTTTATGGTACTTTTTTTCTTTACTCCCCAATACATTTCAGAGCAAATAATGTACTTTTTACTCCACTCTGAACCCATTAGTTACTTTGAAGTACTTTGCGTACAAGACACGGCATAAGTAGGTGAAGATGATGAACTTTCAAATGTGAAGCCTGTCAACTTCAAGAGGATGTAATCAGAGCAGCTTAACTGGATCACATACCACTTTAACACAACCGTTAGAGGTAAATGGTTCAAGGGTTGAATGCTCCTGAAGCACTGAAATACAAGAGTGTCATTTGTAATACTTTACACTCATGTGTAAAACTTTTGGTAAGATGAGATATGCCTTCATTGATCCCCTTGGGGAAATTCGGGCGTCATAGCGGGAGGGCAGGTACAGGTATGGGAAAAGATAAATATAGGCAATGAAATGAAATCTGAATATAAAAATATGAGAAACATAAACGGTGTAAACAATATAATTAACTCTGAATATAAAATATGAGAAAAGTAAACGGTATAAATAAAAGTTGCAGATGGGGTTGCAGTTGCAGGGTGTGTATGCCCCATCCGGTTTTATTATATGTTACAATATAGGCAATAAAGAATTTAAATTTTAATATATACTATGAGTAAAAGTAAACGGTATATACACAAGGTGCAGTATACACAAGGTACCCTAACTGGCACGATATACATGTTGTGTACGTTGTAGTCCGTGCAGGTTTTGGTGGTTAAGAGTCAAGACACGGTTAGTGGTCAGACGTTCCTAATAGTTCTGAAGTTCTGCAGCCATTAGTTCTCAAGCTGCTGGCAGCGGTCCGTGACCACGGCTGTGGAGCCCGATGGCCCGCCGGCACGAAGGACCGGCCGAGACTGTCCTGGCTTAAGTACATTCAAAATCAAATACTTTGCTATGTTTACTGGAGGACTTCTACTTTTACCAGAGTACTATTTCATCTGGATATTTCTACTTTTACTTAAGTAAAGGATCTGTGTACCTCTTCCACCACTGGATACAAGGGACAATAATTATTGAGGTTCACAATTGTAATTACAAAATTCATTAGAGATATGCTACAAAAAAAAATCCCATTTGAGAAATCTTAACATCTGTATGACAAAAAAAAGGCTATGATACCATATCTTAGCTATATCTTAGCAGTGTCTGTGCGTGCCGCCTAATATCCAGTATTGGTCTCGGTGCATCCCTAGTTTCACTAGGTCCAAAAGAAGAAGAAGTAGTAGAAAAAAAGAAAAACTGCTGCTATGCGACGTATTTGACGAAGAACGCTAGTAGGTATAGTAACACTGGAGTGGTCGGGTAGAGAGCTGTTGTGCTGACGTTGTTGTGTGGCATGCCCAGTTAGATCGTTAGTCAGTGTCTCCTCCTCCCCTTTTTAATATCGTGCTCATCATCCTGTGCTCATCATCCTCCTGTGCCACCGGCCGTCACGCGCGACTCCTAGCGTAAAAAGGGGACGTCTTCGTCATTGAAAGCCCAGAGTACGTAATGTGACGACAGCTAAAATGAACAAACGGTACTTTTCATAATCCTATAATGTCCAGCCATGTTTTTTGTCCCGTGTAAAAGTGAAATAAAAATAAGAAATGATATGCAACCATGTTCAAATCTACTGTCTTTCTTTTTTTTACAAAAGATGAGTGTTATGATTAACCAGCATAGCTCACCTTAACATTCACTTTAGACACTTTCAACGCTACACCATATTTGTATCTATTTATTACAAAAGAGATTCATCATCCTTACCTCATTCTTGAATTCTTTGCATTTTTAAAAAGCTTTCATTTGTTTTTTTTATTGTTTGCATTTTGTACTTCACTTTGTACTTTAGTTTGTATATTGTATAGTTTGGCTTTTATTATTTTTACTGTATGAAGCACAATCTCAGGGGGCTCATATACAGAACCAAGCATTTCACTGTAATGTACATCAAAAATCAGAAAGGTCTTCATTGCCAAGTATACTTTTCACATACAAGGAATTTGCTTTGCTTTGGACGTTACTGGTGCGACATTAGCGGACAGATAATACAATAAAGTGGTGGAGTAAAATGAAATATGAGCTAAGTTAAGCACAATAGAATAATATATTTATGAAATAAAATATAGGCCAGGGCTGTACGACTGTATAAGAGATTGAATACAATTATGTGGGATATAAACTAAATTAAATATAGCTCAATAGATTATAAGTAAAAAATACAGTAGGAATAGGCCAGGGCTGTGCAACTGGGTAGATGTAGTCAATTATATACACTAATTATACTATACTATACTAATATACATTAATTATTAGAAGTAACAATACAGTGGGCAAGTATATAGTCCAGTAGGGTGTCTTATTTAACACATTGAGGGTCCGAGCCTTGTTGATGAGGCTCACTGCAGAGGGGAAGAAACTGTTCTTGTGGCGTGAGGTTTTGGCCCTGATGGACCGCAGCCTCCTGCCAGAGTGGCTCAAACAGGTTGTGACCGGGGTGGTTACAAGGGGTCGGCCACAATCTTACCTGCACGCTTCCGAGTTCTGGAGGCGTACAGGTCCTGGAGAGATGGCAGATTGCAGCCAATCACACATGAGTGCATGCTTACCAACTGTCCATCTGCAACACTACTATCACCAACATCTAAGAAGGGAGATCCCCCCCTTGAATGGCCCTTCTAAGGTTTCTCTCCTCCACACTGCCTGTGGAGCTTTTTTCCCTATTGTTAGGTTTTAGTGAGTTTTTCCTTACCTTCGCGTGGGGTATGTCTGGGAGTGTTGCATTCTTTCATTTATTTGCATTCATCTAAAAATGTTTGGACCTTATGGTGTTCTTGTTCTGTTCTTGACTTATTGTTATGTTTTCTTCTTGACTTGTTTAAAGAACATTGGTTGCAACAATTACCAATGTGTTTTACACAAATGGCTCAATAAAGGAATCTGAATCTGAAGGACCTATACGGCCCATGGGGACATTAACGTGTGTTGTCGGGCCCTATAAATAAATTTGATTTGATTTGATTTGTTCACCCTCTCAGCAGAGTGGATGACACGCTGCAGCCTGCCTTTGTCCTTGGCTGTGGCTGCAGCGTGTGAGGATGGAGGAGGTGAGGATGGACTCAATGATGGCTGTATAAAAGTGCACCATCATCGTCTTTGGCAGGTTGAATTTCTTCTGCTGCCGCAGGAGATGGGAGATGATTGTTCCCAAGAATCGGAAGGACTCCGCAGTGTCCACTGGGGAGTCACACAGGGTTGAGTGGGGCTGGGTTCCTTCTGTAATCCACAACCATCTCCAGTGTCTTGAGGGCGTTGAGCTCCAGATTGTTCTGGCTGCACCAGGTCAGCAGATGGTCAATCTCCCACCTGTACGCGGACTGACTCATCCCCACCAGAGATGAGTCCAATGAGGGTGGTGTCGTCCGCAAACTTCAGGAGCTTGACGGACTGGTGACTGGAGGTGCAGCTGTTGGTGTAGAAGAGGGAGAAGAGAAGAGGGGAAAGAACACAGCCTCGGGGGGGAACCTGTGCTGATGGTCTGGGAGTCTGAGGTGTGTTACATTAGCCTATATGTGACAAATAAAACAAAACTTGGACTTGTACTGCAGGTTTACATGTCAATCCATTTTAGACTGCCTAAAATACATCATCAAAGAACACACCCTCTTTATTTATTTAGGAATGTGCCTAATTGACCATAATTACATGGTGGTAATTTTGCTCTTATGCCATGCTCTGGTTGGGATTCCTTTCCACCCGGTTCCCACCTTGGGTGGGAAGGGGATCCCAACCTGAGTGTGACCGATCGTATGTTACTCCTTCTGCGTTGTGTATTAAATGTCGATGCCCCGAGGGAGAGTCGAACACGGGTCTGCCACGCCGCGGGCGACGACATAGACCGCTGCACTAAGAGGTGAATTCACTCCTGGGTACCGTATCTATGTGTGTCTATTAACCCTGTTATGGGGAAGTGAGTTTAACTCGCAGCCCGCTTACTGCCACAGTCACTTCACAACACACACATGTTCATCATGACTGTGGATATTACTCACGGACCTCCGTTACATGAGCATGACATAAATTAAAAGCTAAATGTTCACCGTGTGAATATGGTCAATGCTCAAATACTGTACGTACTGTAGTGTAATGGTGTATCTGAAACCTTAAAGGGGGGACATGTATTTTGTAAACTATTATATCAACTTCCTTGAATCTGTGAAACGGGTTCAGTAGAAATCTATACGGCTGCAAGCTAGTCTAGTTTAGCACAAATTAATGGAAACGGATACGGATCAGCTAACCTGGCTATATCTGTTGGCCAAAAACACCTCTCCCAGAGTTTTAAACTTGGCTAGCTGATCCATATAGCTTTATACTGAACACACAGAGAGGAAATTGGTATCTGTGTTCTTGTCTGACTCTGGAGAAGATGAGCGCATCGCCCATAATGTTGACGTGTCCCTTTACATATCATTTTCATTATTTATTTTACTCTTGCTTCCCTTGTATTGATTTTTTATTATTATTATATTTCCTTCTCTGCGTGGCTTCCCCACTCCCAAGAGTATAAAAACAAAAACGTACAAACTGGGCAGTGCTTGATATTCTGCACTAATTCCCGGAGCTGAAAGCCTTATTACCAATTACCTATTACATTAGGTAGGCAGTGTTCCTGGCTCCAAGAAGCACAGCTAATTGATTAATTAAAGCTAATTTATTTCATGTGTCCCCCATGTGACATCACAATGAGAAATTATTCTGAACAGTTTGCTTGTTAATCTGAAGACTCCAAACCCTGGCCAAACGGCAAGGAGACGAGTAGCCTACATAATGTAATTTTCTCCAGCGCATAAATAACATTTCAGACTGACAGATCCACACAAAGTTCAGGCAAAACCTATTTTCCATAAAGCATGTCATGAGTGTGAGACACGAAGCTCTTTGCTAGTTTTCAATATTATTGCACTACACTTTGAGAGCCACCAGGAGGCAGTATTCATTTATATTTGAAAAGACAGACGAGGAGAAGACTGTAGGCTACCGTGCAGTCATATGTTTGGTAGCAGATCAAATAAGATAAGATATTCTTTTATTTATCCCCTTGGAAATATTCTTATATTTTATTCTTATATTTTCCTTGGGAAACTTTGGCATCATAGCAGCATGGGGGAGTGGAGGTACATGTAATACTAGAAAGACATAAATATAGGCAATACAATTTGATCTGAATATAAAAATATGAGAAATGTAAACAAAGGTGCAGATGAGGGTCTGTATGCCCTATTGGTTAGTATACGTTACAATAAATATAGATAGATAGATAGATAGATAGATAGATAGATAGATAGATAGATAGATAGATAGATAGATAGATAGATAGATAGATAGATAGATAGATAGATAGATAGATAGATATATAGATAGATAGATAGATAGATAGATAGATAGATAGATAGATAGGTAGATAGGTAGAAAGATAGATAACATATATAGATAGATAGATAGATAGATACCATAACATATAGATAGATAGATAGACAGACAGACAGACAGACAGACAGACAGACAGACAGACAGACAGACAGACAGACAGACAGACAGACAGACAGACAGACAGACAGGTAGATGTTCCGTTGTCTCTAGGCAGTTTGTTTACTGCTGAATACACAGAGGATGCCCCCTTCTCCTCCAGTGACTGGACCTCCCTCAGCAGTCTGCTGCCTCAGCACATTTTACAGCGTGTCCTAAATCCTCCAACCTTTTCCCCCAGATGTACACAGTGATGACCGTCATCATCCCAGCCCACTCATGGAACTGGTGCAGGACACATGACCAAGTGGGACCAGAGAAGTGGGTCACTGGGTTTACCTTTGCGAAGCCTCTTTGAGCGTGTGTGTGTGTGTGTGTAGGTGTGTGTGTGTGCGTGCGGTGGTATAGCTTAAAGGTGGGCGTTTGAGGGAAGGTGAGATGTTGTGTTCCTGTGGGTTTTCTTTTTCAACTATGGTGGTAGGTTGCATACATCCAACACAATGTAGGCAGGTTTGGGGGAATCCAAAATCTCAAGTTGTTTTCTGCTCGTTTTTGTAACGTTCCCTTATTTATTTATACTACGACTATGCGTGCACCTCATGGTACCAAAGCACCTCAAAGGCGCTTAAAACAAAATTACAAACATCACAAAACAAACTGGTCAGACTACTACTTGACCTTACCCCCAGAACCCACCTCACCCCTGCCCACTTTGACAACCTAGGATGGCTTAGAGTAGACGACAGAGTACAGCAACTTGCAATGGGCCTGGTCTACAAGATACACTATACGACTAAGGTACCCATGTACATATCAAAATACTTCCCAAAGGTCAGTGAATACCACAACCACTACACCAGAGGAAGCTCCACAAATCATGTTAAACCCAGATTCGGCTCAAACAAGGGACTAAACACGTTTCGCAATTATGCCACATCAATGTGGAACGCCCTACCCAAAGCTGTAAAGGAATGTGAATCCCTACCCACATTCAAAACTGCTCTTAAAGAGCACCTACGGGAGGCTGCAATTCGAAACTGGCCACCGTAAATGCCCAAAACCCCCACCACCTCCTAATAGACAGTCTCCTCCCCACCGCATGTATATATTCCCTCCCCGCCGTATGGATATTTCCCTCCCACCCACCCACCCACCCCCTCCTAATGTACAGTCCCCTCCCCATCATATGTATATACTCTGTCAGGATCTAGGGGTAACAGTACTGTATATTTGAATACCGTTTATGTCACAAATGTATCAGTACTAAATACCTATATGTCCCTATGCCATAAATGTCATGTATGTTGTGTATGTCATAAATGTCTATATGAATTGAAAATGGGGGACCCTGATGGAAACAAGACAAAAGTCTTTCTCTGGTCTGCATCCCCTTAACAATTGTGTGTATTGAGCCGTACTGTATTGTACCCATTCTGCAATCTGTTAAATAAAGTTTTCATTCATTCATTCATTCATCCCCCTGGGGGAATTCAAGTGTTATAGCAGCAGGGGTAGGGGGGTACAATAGGGTAGGTACATATATAATAGAATAATAGAACATAGAACAAAGTGCAAGTAATAATGATAATAGTGATAACAGTAGTAGTAGTTAACAGTAGTGGGTGGCAGGATTCAATCGTGTTTTGTTCAGTGCATGTCTGACCTTGGAAATGTTGCCATGGTGCCAACATGTGCCAGTGCCAACAATGTTGCCAGTGCCAATAAAGTTAATAGTGTTTTGTTGTGAAGACAGTGTGTGACTCCTTTTTGTTCATTAACATTAGCATTCTTTATTTAAAGGGGAACTATTTTACTATTTCTTTCACTATTTGGGCACTTTTACACAATTCCTGTGAGTCTATGGAACACCTCTGTAATATATATATATTTTTTATTCATTGTTTTGTATTTCTAATCAAGTCCTCAAAAACAGCATTTTTCTACCTCAAGATCTCGAGCCGTTTTGAGGCTGGGCTCCTAAACCACTGTGTGGCCTGCGCCGCCTCTTGAACATTAACATGCAGCGGTGTCTTTATGACATCACATATAGGCACATTTTCAAATGACTCAGTTCAGTGAGGGTGAATATTGTGAGAGGAGAATTGGAAGAATGCGCCAATATGAGAATTTTGAGACATAGATCATATTAATATAAGTTCACATAGCTAGGAAACAATGCTAAACACTCAAAAAGGCCATTTATAAGATAGTTCCCCTTTTAGCCAGGCATTTTCATAGGGCAAATTAAGCTGCTCACTCATGTATAATTTATTTGATTTCATTGAGTCCTTAACACACTTTCACTGCCACACACGAGATATCTCGGGTTTCCGATAGTTAAGTTTCAAGTTCAAGTTTCAAGTTTCTTTAATAGTTGTCATACAGAAGTACAGAATACTTTCATACAAAATGCTTCTTACTGTTACGCTCCAGAGACTGTGCTAGACAAGA
The DNA here is from genome assembly GCF_963971535.1 of Notolepis coatsorum. Taxonomy (NCBI): domain Eukaryota; kingdom Metazoa; phylum Chordata; class Actinopteri; order Aulopiformes; family Paralepididae; genus Notolepis; species Notolepis coatsorum. Next base: position 13,927,270 of record NC_140180.1, on the reverse strand, counting down.
TAGTATCAAATAACAGTATAGCATGTAATTTAGAAGAAGAAAATGAGGTCATAGTGTTCGGTATAGACGTATGTACAATGTTCTGAGTTACCATATAATATACAATACTATGCAGTGTACTAATGTACAGTACTATATAGTGCAAAGCAGAAATGGGAAAAGCAGAAATGTTATGTTATGTTGAAAGCCACTCACGAGATTTCTCGAAATTTTTTATTTTATTTTTTTTTAGCGATCTGAAATCATATTGCATCACGCGAGCCTACCCGAGTATACCCGAGCGCCGCCGGCGATCATATGTGGAAAAAAGCGCCCCCTATCGTCTCCCAGATGACATAAGGGATTTTGGAATGGACTCAATGAAAATGGATGGGGAAAAAAATCCGGTACTCCACATTTTCCAGTCCACTGATCCAGCCTGGGTTACTAGAGTTCATTCTGGAGCCTCTCAGCCCCGCGGAATCATGTGTACTACTGTATCACGTTGGATCCATACACTTTTTTCGAATGGTGATCAGGAATTGGAATATACCAGTTGGATACCATCTGATGTCAGGTAAGGAATCTATGTTATCAGTGTTAGGATAATCAGACTAATTTTGATGAAGATATAGGCTGTTTTGTGAAATGGGCTCTTTCGGTTTCACTGTAAAAGTCCAAGAGGAAATGAACACGGCGATTATCCGTGCGCGGCCCGAATGTGCTTGCGTGCACGTATAATATTGATCATCTAGCGTTTATTTGAAAACGATTCATAAATAGGCAGACGAATATCAACGTTCTGGAATATTCCAGTAAAAGACGATTATCATAGAATGGTCCAGAATGAACTGTTTTTTATCTCAAAACGGGTGCTTTTCTAAATGCTCTGAAACGGAAATGAAGCGATAAAAAACCAATCTGCCTTGACAGCACTGACTGGAAAAGTAGTCTTTGATAAGCGACGGGCAGATTAGACACATAGCCATAATTTAAAACATAGATTAGGCGATATTAACGTTAACATTGAAGTGGACCGTGGCATCAAGGGGGTAAAAAGGAAAACCCGGCGTGGCACTCAAATAAAGTTAAGTTACATTTACTCAACACAGTTGTGTGGAAAAAGGTTCATTGAGTCTATATTAAGAAATAAAGTTAAGTTACATTTACTCAATTCACTCATGTATAATTTATTTGATTTCATTGAGTCCATATTAAGAAATAAAGTTTTTATTTAATTTTTTTATTATCTTTTCACCCCCTCCTTTTTCCGATTTTTCTTCCATCCCACTGTTAGTCGTTATGCCAATTCCCAACCCCCTTCCTGGTTGTTGCGCACTCCCCCCTACTGTTGGTTCGAGAGGCCGGAGACTGTCACATGCTATCCTCCGACACATGCGCAGCCAGCCGGCAGCCAGCCTGGCAGCGCAGATTCTCACCGGGAGAGTGTAACGTGTGGAAGGTCACACTACCTCTCTCCAGATCCTACCCTCGCTGTGCAGGCGCCCCGACCGAACTGTAGGGGTCGCTGTCCACAACGCCCAGGACCCACCCATCAGCTTTTCCACCCCTAACACTGCCAATTGTGTTAGTATGAACGACCAGCCAAGCTGATAGCAACGGCGAGAGCTGGATTCGAACCCAGCGTCTCCAGCGTTGATGGCGAGCGCCTTGCCCACTACACCACCTAGCCGCCCCCAAGAAATAAAGTTAAGTTACATTTACTCAACACAGTTGTGTGGAAAAAGGCGACGTAAAATTTTTAAGTAAATCCAAAGATTTTTTTTCTTAGTGATGATGATGGTATACATACAGGGTCCAAACCGTAGTAACACTGCACCAGAGTCTATGCAGTTTATTATTAAGAGTCAGAGTCCTAACAGTGTGTATTATTAAGAGTCGGATAGTCCTAACAGTGTTTATTATTAAGAGTCAGAGTCCTAACAGTGTTTATTATTAAGAGTCAGAGTCCTAACAGTGTTTATTGTTAAGAGTCAGATAGTCCTAACAGTGTTTATTATTAAGAGTCCGATAGTCCTAACAGTGTTTATTATTAAGAGTCCGATAGTCCTAACAGTGTTTATTATTAAGAGTCAGATAGTCCTAACAGTGTGTATTATTAAGAGTCGGATAGTAGTCCAGTGTTTACTATTAAGAGTCGGATAGTAGTCCAGTGTTTACTATTAAGAGTCCGATAGTCCTAACAGTGTTTATTATTAAGAGTCAGATAGTCCTAACAGTGTTTATTATTAAGAGTCAGATAGTCCTAACAGTGTTTATTATTAAGAGTCAGAGTCCTAACAGTGTTTATTATTAAGAGTCAGATAGTCCTAACAGTGTTTATTATTAAGGGTCCGATAGTCCTAACAGTGTTTATTATTAAGAGTCAGAGTCCTAACAGTGTTTATTATTAAGAGTCAGATAGTCCTAACAGTGTTTATTATTAAGAGTCAGAGTCCTAACAGTGTTTATTATTAAGGGTCCGATAGTCCTAACAGTGTTTATTATTAAGAGTCAGAGTCCTAACAGTGTTTATTATTAAGAGTCAGAGTCCTAACAGTGTTTATTACTAAGAGTCAGATAGTCCTAACAGTGTGTATTATTAAGAGTCGGATAGTAGCCCAGTGTTTACTATTAAGAGTCCGATAGTCCTAACAGTGTTTATTATTAAGAGTCAGATAGTCCTAACAGTGTGTATTATTAAGAGTCGGATAGTAGTCCAGTGTTTATTATTAAGAGTCCGATAGTACTATCAGTGCTGATTATTAAGAGTCAGATAGTCCTAACAGTGTGTATTATTAAGAGTCGGATAGTAGTCCAGTGTTTACTATTAAGAGTCCGATAGTACTATCAGTGCTGATTATTAAGAGTCAGATAGTACAGTTCTCAAGTTCACCAGTGGTTGCCCACGGTTGTGGAACCTGATAGCGCCTACCGGCATGAAAGACTGGCCGAGGCAGTTTGTGGAGTGTCGTGGGGGTATAAGTCTATGGCTGAACATGCTCCTTATCTTGGCTAGCTCCTCATAGCGGGGGTGGGGTGCAAGGGGGGGGGGGGGGGGTTCCAGTATAGCAACCAGCTTTCTCCTCATCCTCCTCTCTGCCACCACCTCTAGTTTGGATTGTAATTTTTGGAGTGGTGGGATATGACCTTACTGTACATTATAATCCATATAGGGGGAAACGCTGCTGGCGTTCCAACTATAATATTATTGTGTAATGGGCAACAGTGGCTCAGGAGGTAGAACGGTCGTCTGGTAATCGGATGGTTCCCAGTTAGATTCCGGCTCCTCCCGGCAGCGCGTCGAAGTGTCCTTGAGCAAGACACTTAACCCCCTAACTGCTCCCAATGAGCAGGTTGGCACCTTGCATGGTTGCCTTTGGATAAAAGCGCTTTGGATAAAAGTGCTACATAAAATCAGTCCATCTACTATGCTACTATCGCTATACTATGTCCATACTACCATGCACTCAGAGAGTAGCACTCTAGTTCGACACTGTTTGATGAACAACGCCACCCCTAACTGCTGACTACTGTCTGCCACAATCTGTCAGTCGCTTTGGATAAAAGCGTCAGCTAAATGACCAAATGTAATGTAAATGTAATTCAATCGGAGTTACTGGGTGAATATACTCAGGACAGGAGGTCAGTATAGAGACCGTCTCCGTGGAATTGTTGTTGCAAGGGGGAACAGCTTGGACCCAAATGTATCTCCTGTCAGCTTTTGATATTTTAGCAAACATTAATAATAATAATAATAATAATAATAATAATAATAATAATAATAATAATAATAATAATAATAATAATAATAATAATAATAATAATAATAATAATAATAATAATAATAATAATAATAATAATAATAATAATAATAATAATAATAATAATAATAATAATAATAATAATAATAATAATAATAATAATAATAAACTTTATTTATATAGCACCTTTCATACAAGGATTGCAGTTCAATTAAGCATTACATCACACGCAGGAGTGGTTTGTGAACAATAAACCATGCCTAGGGGTGGTCGTTAGGCCCGAGGCGCAGCCGAGGGTCGTTAGACCCCCCTAGGCATGGTTTATTGTTCACAAATCACGACTGCAAGTGGTGTAAAGCTTTTATACAACTGCCAGATTCATCTAACCTTATTTCTATACAATAAACACACATTAATCGAAGATTTATTGAAAAAACCATCCGCCAGAAAAAGTAGTTCCCACAACTACAAAAAAGACAAGTTGCCTCCATGTGGAAGCAGCTTGAAGTGCATCCAACCAAACTAACACATCCAACTGTGTATTATTGGAATGATTGAGAGAAGTTGCCTCATGTGGAAGCAGCTTGAAGTGCATCCAACCAACTAACACATCCAACTGTGTATTATTGGAATGATTGATTGAAAATTGTATTACCAGATGCAGAATGGGTACAATACAGTACGGCTCAATACACACAATTGTTAAGGGAATGCAGACCTACTTTCCATAGAACTTCATTCTTAGATGCTTCTATATAAAGTAGGTAAAACAAATTAAAAGTTTTCTTTGCCCTATAGGAAAAAAACGTTTTCTTCGCCCTATTCTTTTATTTATTTTTTTAAACCTACTGTAGAGGGCCTAAACTTAACCAGTTGGAAACCAAGCGTACAGTAATAAAATTAGCAATCAATCAATCAATCAACTCAATAGGCCATGCTCACTTAGAACAGCGCAGCACCCAGCTCTCTCAGTCTGACTATCCCCCGCGTTGCAGGCAGTGTGTGTGTGTGTGTGTGCGTGCATGCGTGTGTGTGTGTGTGTGTGTGTGTGTGTGTGTGTGTGGGGGGGGGGGGGGGGGGGGTGTGTGGCGGTGGGTGGAGACTAGAGCGAGCGCTGACAGTCGAAAGGAAAAAAATTTGAAAAAAAATTGTAAATTAATCAATCAATCAATCCGCGATTTTTCTTTTGTTACAGAATGATTCAAGACCCATCAATTACATCATCCAACATTGTTTAAACGACTAAGACATTCGCTGTGACAGAATCGCTGATATTTAGTCGTTTAGTCGCTATCAACATATCCATTTGTAAAGATTATTGTCCACCTTCTTGTGATCCGGCGGAGTGATGTGATGTGGGTCGGTTGTGGGCGGGTCCTGGGCCAGCAGCGTGGAATTGTTGCCAATAAAGACGTGTAAAATGACTGTTTCAGCCAATCAGAATCGAGAAATTTGCATGCCGTTGTATAAAGTGCTTTACATAATAAAGACATAATAAAACAAGCGGCAAGAGCAATGCATAGCACAAATAGAAATAGCAGCAAGATACAAAATCGAAATCTCGTTACAAAACAATAAAATAACATAAAGTTAAAAAGAAATTATAAAAAAAATAAAGAATTTGGGGCCTGTGCGGTTCTGAAATTCCTGTTCCCTAGAACAGCAATAAGGACCTTTCTGCGTCCTCTCTTTCTAAAACTTGGTCTGTAAAATCTTTCACAAACATTGTACCATTGTACGTGTGTGTGTGTGTGTGTGTGTGTGTGTGTGTGTGTGTGTGTGTGTGTGTGTGTGTGTGTGTGTGTGTGTGTGTGTGTGTGTGTGTGTGTGTGTGTGTGTGTGTGTATGTGTGTGTGTGTGTGTGTGTGTGTGTGTGTGTGTGTGTGTGTCTGTGTGTCTGTGTCTGCCTGCGCGCATGCATGCGGTGTCCTTTCCTCTACCGAGAGCAGCGCCATCTCACTCTGTCCGCCTCAGAGGTATTCCGCCTTGTATTCCCTATAGGTGTATATTCCTTCTATTGCTCTGTAGCCCGGCGGAGCTCGGCGGGGGGGGGGAGGGGGGCGGGGGGGTCGGGGGCTCTCTCCACTAATTGCATCCTGGCCCCTCCGGTCGGAGACGTAGAGGAAGGTAAACCCATCTTAACTCAGTTTACACACCTACTTATTACCGCTCTGCCGCGCGGAGGAGGGTAAATCCGCCCTAAACTGGGGTTATTCACCTTATCTGCTGGCGAGTCAGATGTTACCCGCAGTTGTATTCATCTGTGAAGTAGAGTTTACCCGCCTTCCTCTTTGTGTCACATACCGTTTGCCCGCCGTGCACATCTTTATGATTGAATCTATTGATGTGTAGAATATTGTCCATCTGTCCCTCTCTCTCTCTCTCTCTCTCTCTCTCTCTCTCTCTCTCTCTCTCTCTCTCTCTCTCTCAAACACACACACACACACGCACGCATACACACACGCACACACACACGAACACACAGTCCTAGTCTTGAATACTGAGCAGGGCTTGGCCTGGTATTCCCCAGGTGGCTGAGTCCATGGTTTGTGCACTGAAAGATTACATTCTCTGACCCCTTGCTGACCTCCCCTCCCCTCCCCCACAAGGTCACCTGTCCCCCCCCCTTCTCTCTCTCTCTCTCTCTCTCTCTCTCTCTCTCTCTCTCTCTCTCTCTCTCTCTCTCTCTCTCTCTCTCTCTCTCTCTCCTCCCCTGGGTTAATGGGTTCCATTATAGAACTGAAACATATTGCTTTAAGGAGCCATCATATGCACCTGATTGGATAAATAACATGCTGGTGCTCTAGTGCGACATTTGGTAACTGAATGTTATCTATAGCACCTTTAAACCAAAGCCAGAGATGAGAGGACTGTAAGGTCCATTGTGAATGTCCATCTATGATTGTTTTTAATAATTTTTAGATGCAAAGCCCCTCTATGACTGGCAATGTCACTCACTCACTCACTCACTCACTCACTCACTCACTCACTCACTCACTCACTCACTCACTCACTCACTCACTCACTCACTCACTCACTCACTCACTCACTCACTCACTCACTCACTCACTCACTCACTCACTCACTCACTCACTCACTCACTCACTCACTCACTCACTCACTCACTCACTCACTCACTCACTCACTCACTCACTCACTCACTCACTCACTCACTCACTCACTCACTCACTCACTCACTCACTCACTCACTCACTCACTCACTCACTCACTCACTCATATGATTCTTATCATTAATTATATTGTTTACACTATTTATTTTTTCCTCATATTTTTTTTTTTATGTCAGAATCATCTTTTTGTGATTTGTTGGATTGTTCACTAGCTAACATTTGATATATTGGCTGATGTATATTCCCTCTGATATAGCTTGTATATTTTTAATACACGCTTCAATAGAACTGACACCGACATCTGGCGCCAAGCAGAGCATAGGACCGCTGCTTTTTAAATTGAGTTGTATTCAGCTGAGCCTTCTGGAGGCCTATATACATCCACGCTGCATGGGAGGTGCCCACTCCATACCCATTACCCCAGTGACCCCTCCCCCACCCCTTACACTGAAGCCAGGCTCCTATAGGCTATCACACTACTAGGGATGATAACATTATGCTGTGTGTTGGTAAACAAACGGCCCGTTAACTGGACTGACCCTGCATGCACTGCCCCCCGATATGAAGCCTGCAGGACTTACCCTGCACTGCCCCCCGATATGAAGCCTGCAGGACTTACCCTGCACTGCCCCCCGATATGAAGCCTGCAGGACTTACCCTGCACTGCCCCCCGATATGAAGCCTGCAGGACTTACCCTGCACTGCCTCTGATATGAAGCCTGCAGGACTTACCCTGCACTGCCTCTGATATGAAGCCTGCAGGACTTACCCTGCACTGCCCCCGATATGAAGCCTGCAGGACTTACCCTGCACTGCCTCTGATATGAAGCCTGCAGGACTTACCCTGCACTGCCTCTGATATGAAGCCTGCAGGACTTACCCTGCACTGCCTCTGATATGAAGCATGCAGGACTTACCCTGCACTGCCCCCCGATATGAAGCCTGCAGGACTTACCCTGCACTGCCCCCCGATATGAAGCCTGCAGGACTTACCCTGCACTGCCCCCCCCCCCGATATGAAGCCTGCAGGACTTACTCTGCACTGCCCCCCGATATGAAGCACACACAGAACATGAAGAGAAGGATCACGTGTGAGACAGACAGAGAGAGAGAGACAGCGACAGACAGACAGAGAGAGAGACAGAGAGACAGACAGAGAGAGACAGTGACAGACAGAGGGACAGAGACATACAGATAGAGAGAGAGAGAGAGAGAGAGAGAGAGAGAGAGAGAGAGAGAGAGAGTGACATACAGACAGAGAGAGAGAGACAGTGACATACAAATAGAGAGAGAGATAGTGACATACAGACAGAGAGAGAGAGACAGTGACAGACAGATAGAGAGAGAGACAGTGACATACAGATAGAGAAAGAGACAGCGACAGACAGATAGAGAGAGAGACAGTGACATACAGATGGAGAGAGAGAGACAGTGACATACAGATAGAGAGAGAGACAGTGACATACAGATAGAGAGAGAGACAGCGACAGACAGATAGAGAGAGACAGATAGAGAGTGACAGAGAAAGAGAGAGACAGCTACATATATAGAGAGAGACAGAGACAGACAGAGGGAAACAGCGACAGACAGACAGAGAGAGAGACAGTAACAGAGAGAGACAGCAACATATACTAGAGAGAGAGAGACAGTAACAGATAGAGAAAGAGAGTGGAATATAGAGAGAGAGTGAAAGTGACAGATAGAGAGAGAGAGAGAGACATTTTATTTGAAATTGAAAATGAATTGAGTGTGTGTTTATGTGTGTACGTGTGTGTGTGTGTGTGTGTGTACGTGTGTACGCGTGTGTGTGTGTGTGTGTGTGTGTGTACGTGTGTACGTGTGTGTGTGTGTGTGTACGTGTGTACGTGTGTGTGTGTACGTGTGTGTGTGTGTGTGTGTGTGTGTGTGTGTGTGTGGGTGCAGAGTCAAGGATCACGTAAGCCTTGCTGTGTTTTGTGTTTATATATTTTGTGTGTAATCTCCTTTCTGCCTTAAGCAGCTTTGCACTGCAGGGAGACAGGAAACAAATGAACAGTTGAGCCAGACTGTTGGACTTTAACACAGTGTGTGTGTGTGTGTGTGTGTGTGTGTGTGTGTGTGTGTGTGTGTGTGTGTGTGTGTGTGTGTGTGTGTGTGTGTGTGTGTGTGTGTGTGTGTGTGTGTGTGTGTGTGTGTGCGTGCGTGCGTGTGTGTGTGCGTGCGTGCATGCGTGTGTGTGTGCATGTGTGTGTGTGTGTTTGTGTGTGTGGGGGGGGGGGGGGGGTATGTGTGTGTTGTGAAATCAGATGATAGCAGTATTGATGATGATAATGATAATGGATGAAGATGATGATATGGGGTGGGAATCACCAGAGGCCCCACGATACGATATTACCAAGATACTAGTCACAATACTGTAATATCGCAATATTGCGATTTATTACCTTTTTTCAACTGCAAATTATGTCCCCAACGGAAGACTTTGTCAACATCTGTAACAAAGAAAAACACACAAAACAATTCACATCACATTTTTATAGAGAAATGTGTTCATATATTTACATTGAGTCATTTATCTGACGCTTTTATCCAAAGCTAAATTGTTAACAAGTCAGCAGGAGGAGTACATCTCTGGCAGCTAAGGGTCAGTAGTTTAGACCTGTTCGCTGTTTACAAACATACCGTGTTCAAGCCAGCAATACCAACTGAGTCACGTGACTAAAAGTTGCCCCTTACCTGCGCGAGCTGCTGCGCTAAAATAAGTACAACGGCCGGGGCTCTATGGAGAAACCATGGCACTGACTCCCCTGACTAAAAGTAGTTTCAAAATGAAAATGCAGATTCAATCCCAGAGTCTCTGCGGTGGTAGGCGACCGCTTAGTCCACTGCGCTACCCAGCTGCCCCCCATACACCTAGGTTTTTGGCGGTCGGGGATGGAGCCATGGCTACGTTCTACACTGTGATTGAACGTTTGTTCAGTTTGTTCAGTTCAGTTTGAAGTGGTTGGTCGTCATCCAGGCGGGAAGTGTCGGACAGGCAGGCCACTCAGAGACTTGGGTATCTGAGGGAGGAAAGGCGAGGACGAGTTGGGTGTCATCGGCATAGCAGTGGTACAGTATGAAAAGGCATGAGAAGTGATAATGTCACCCAGAGATTCGGTGTAGAGGGAGAAGAGGCTGAGCCCTGGAGACCCCCGTGTGAGGAGGATCTGATGGTCGAAGGCTGCTGACAGGTCCAGGAGAATCAGGACAGAGGAGAGGCCTTTTGATCTTGCTAAGTGAAGAACCTCTGTGGCCGCTATGAGGGCCATCTTTGTGGAGTGACCAGTCTTGAAGCCTGACTGGTTTTGGTCTAGGAGGTCCTTCTGTAATAGATAATCAGTGAGCTGGTTTGATCCGGCGCGTTCAAGTGATTTAGAGAGGAAAGAGAGCAGAGAGACAGGGCGGTAGTTATCTATGACGGTGGGGTTCAGGGTTGGCTTGTTGATGAGCAGTGTGACTCCGACTTGTTTTAGGGAGGTGGGAACCACCCCGGAGTTGAGAGAGGACTTGATGATTGCAGTCGGGAATGAGAGGATGTCTGGTGTGATGGTCTGGAGGAGTGGGATAGGGTATCAGGTCCAGCTGGCATGTGGCGGGACGGTTCCACGTCACCAGTGTGAGAGTGAAAGATTCTCTTGATTCAGCACTTGGAGTGGATGGGGGCTGGGAGTAGCACCTATGGATGTTCTACACCTTTTTCTCAAAATGTCCTCCATAGAGAAAGTGGTGGGAAGGGGGCGGGGGTGAGGAGGGAGGGAGGCCTCAATCTTATGGTGAAAGAAAGAGGCTTTGGCAGTAATAATGTTTTTGGAGAATGCTGACATTCAGCTGCTGCACAATGCTGACATATCACTGTATCGACCCCCCCCCCCCCCCATCCCTAATGATGATGATGATGATGATGATGATGATGATGAGTAGTTCAATCAGATTGTTGGACTTGAATTCATTGTGTGTGTGTGTGTGTGTGTGTGTGTGTGTGTGTGTGTGTGTGTGTGTGTGTGTGTGTGTGTGTGTGTGTGTGTGTGTGTGTGTGTGTGTGTGTGTGTGTGTGTGTGTGTGTGTGTGTGCGTGCGTGCGTGCGTGCGTGTGTGTAAAATGCAATCTCATACTATCTCCAAAAGCTTTTTTAATGGATCTGTTTCACAGCGACATCCATTACACTTCTGACATGATGTCGAATTATCTTTGGATTTCTTCACAAAGACCTTTCTCTCAGTTGTTAATAAACATGCTCCTTTTAAAAAATGTAGGATCAAATATTAACCCTGTGGTTCTCACCTGAACTATCTGATTTATTTAGAGAAAGGAACAGAGCCTCCTAGTCTAGACACTCTGGGGACCCTTCCCATTGGTCATTATTTTGGCAATTTATGAATAAATGTACATTTGAGGTAATTACAATTACAATTGAGTCATTTAGCTGATGCCTTTATCCAAAGCGACTTACAGATTGTGAACAACAAGTCAGCAGGAGGGCTATACATCTCTGTACATCTCTGGCAGCTAAGGGTCGTCAAATAGTGTTGAACTTGAGTGTTAGACTCTAGATTCAATCGTTTTATTTCAAACCACAGTGTTAGTTTGGCTACATTTACCATTGTCCGGCATTGTCTTGCATAGTAGTATATTAGCAAGATACAGTAGGTAGTCGTATAAGAATAGCAGCATAGTATTAGGGTACATAATAGTAATTCTGTGATTCTGTGGATCATGCATTGCTACTGCAAAGGCTTGGCTGCATAGGTCTTGGTAAAATGGCTTTGAGCTGGTTTAAAAACTATCTATCTGAAAGAACTCAGTGTGTTTCAGTAGAAGATTATACCTCAGCTGCTCTTACTGTAAACAAAGGTGTTCCACAAGGTTCTATTTTGGCCCCTGTCTTATTTTCCATCTTTATAAATGAACTAGGAAATGGGATAAACCCAGCACGTTTTCATTTATACGCCGATGCAGTTGTTTACACAGTGGCTTCCTCTTTAACTCAGGCCATAGAGCTTCTACAGGATGCTTTTAATACACTACAACACTCCTTGCTAAGGCTAAGACTGGTCCTTAATGCAAAAAAGACCAAGTACATGACCTTCTCTCGCTCTCGAGCTAATACAGCTGTCCCCCCGATTCTGACACTGGAAGGGACATGCCTTGACAAAGTAGCATCCTATAAATATCTGGGCATATGGATTGATGAAAAGATGGCCTTTGATGTTCATATTGGGAACCTACTGAGAAAACTTAGACCTAAACTGGGCTTTTTCTTCCGGTTAAAGAAATGTTTCCCGTCTGAAGCCAGGAAGAGAATTGTGCAGAGTTCCTTTCTGCCTGTATTAGACTATGGCGATGTAATCTATATGCATGCTCCTACCTCCCTGCTTAAAAAGCTGGATTCTGCGTACCATACTGCCATACGTTTTGTAACGGGTGCAGGCTCTCGCACCCACCACTGCACTTTGTATCAGTCATTAGGATGGTCCTCTCTGTACCAAAGAAGACAATCACACATGTTGATTTTTATCCTTAAGTCATTGCTAGGTAAGCTGCCCTTATATATCTCCAGACTTCTGTCCTTTTATACTTGCTTTTTTAATACCAGACGAGCAGCAAATGGGATGCTGTTAAATGTTCCTTTGATGCAGTCAGAGCTTGGTAAAGCTGCATTCTCCCACTATGCTCCCTTTTTATGGAATACGCTGCAAGTGAAACTTTGTCTACAGGCACTTCCTACTGTGAATGCTTTTAAAGGTATGCTACGATTAGCCCTTTATGAAACATGTAACTGTTTTACCTGATGCTATTGTTGATGTGATTATGCTCCTTGGCACTGCACAAATGACCCTCTGTATTTATATTTGAATTGTATGTTTTTTGTTTAATGCCCTGTTTTATGTTGAAACTTGTTGTGTGCTGTGTTGGTCAGGACTCCCTGGAAGAAGAAATCTTGTCTCAATGGGACATTCCTGGATAAATAAAGGATAAAAAAAAAAAAAGGTTAGAGGGTTAGTATTTTTTATTCTTTATTATTTCAGATATTGTTTGTGTTTTTAGTCGACAGCGAAAACAAACGTGGCCGGGTTTCATTTGGCCTCCTGACTAGGGTGGGGGAGTTCGTTCCACCATTAAGGAATGCTAAAACAACTTACTATTTGAATTTAATTACGATAGCTCTTATCCAGATCCTTCAAATGGGATCCCGTTGGAAGGCAGTTAATTCCAACAAAAGCAAGACTACTACTTCTTTACACAATGGTTTAATATCTGAGCAGGAAGAGATTTGTCTGGCCTTTAATAGGCACTTTGTTTAAGCTGGTCCTTTATGGGATAGTAATTATACAGAGCCTACTCTTGGTAATCATGACTGTGCTGTGAGGCGTGCCTCTCAGTCTTCTCTGCCCGTGTTTGAAGCATTACAGACCATGGAAATCAAGGATAAGCAGGATCCTTTTTATTATTTTTTTTCATGTTAGTTGCTCCATTAATTACAGAACAAATAAAACAGATATTTTATATTTTGTTGTCATGTATAGTTCCTAGCATCTGGGAAAATAGCTTATGTTCTTCCATTACATAAAGGTGGAAACAGAAGTAATCGAAATAACTCCCGACCAATATATCAAAGCTATCCTGTCTAGCAAAAATCTGTGAATCAAAACCGCTCTCAAAGAACGGTAAATGTCAACCCCCCCCCCCCCCCGCTTTGACACATTGCCTGCATGTGTGACATGTTTTTCTGTCTGTTTTGGATTATGGAGATGTAGTTTATATACATGCTGCTGCTTCCACTCTAAAGCCTCTGGACTCTATATCATTCTACCCATAGATGTATCACTGATGACAGTTATGGTACCCATCATTCATTGTATATTATAAGGTTGGGTGGTCCTCTCTGGCAGAGAGACGTGACTTGCATTGGTATATATTTCTGTATAACGCCATTATTGGTGATCCCCCACCACATCATTTTTATTTGTTCTATTTTTTTTAATAAATATGGAAAGTACATATTAATGAACATTTCCAAGTAAATATGCCAGATTATAGCCAGAGGATAATTTCCATCTGTAATCCCGTTGCAGGTTGATGTTAACAGAGCAGACAAATAATGTAAACAAACGTCATAGCCACAAGAACAGACAACAGTACATGTACTGTTTGCTGGATTGGAACTCTGGACCTTGTTATCACACTCACTCTGGTGATTGGCTTATACACTTAAGGTGCCCAGAGTTTGCACTGAATTAGGAAAATCTGCTTTTAGCTTCTGTGCCCCACTGCCCCAGACACATGGAAGGTTTTGCAAAGCTCTTTAAAACTCAAGTCATTAGTATCCATTGGTCTGTTTAAACTTTAAATCCTTATTAGCAAACCACTTCACCTCAGTTTCTACACAGTTTTTTGTATTTATCATGCACTGTACCTCTTGACCTCATTGTAAATGAGAGCTTGCTCTTGATCCTTCAAGATTAAATAAAGATAGGGCGGCTGGGTGACGCAGCGGACATTGCGCTCGTCACCAACGCAAGAGACACCGGTGTCGAATCCGGCTGTCAGCGTTGCCACCTGTTTGGGCCGGCCGTCATACTGACTCAATTGGCAGAAGTCAGCGGGAGGAAAGTCGATGGGTGGTAGTCTATCTAGGTCGTCCTCGGACGGGCCCTCCATCGGTGCTTCCAGTCATCCCAATCCTCCATGCATCTGGCTAGCTCGCCGGTGCTTTCTGTTCCCGCATCTCTCCTGAGTACGTCCACGTAGGTTAATGTGGGACGTCCTCGTGATCGATGCCCGTGTGTTGGTTCCCACAGCACAAGTTTGCTGGTTGGCAGCTCATGGTGTCTCTGGCAGTGACCTGCCAGCCTCATTCTCTTGACTGCCACTTTATCGCTCACCTTTAGCACCCCCCATACAAGTTTGCATTAGTGACATGCTCATCTCTGTTGATGTTGAGCACCACACGCATCATTCTGGTGTAGCACCCATCCAGGGACTTCTGCAGGGTGGGCTTCAGGGTCCAGCATTCACTGCCATACAGAAGAACAGACTCCACTCTTGCATAAAAGAAGCTGAGCTTGATTTGTCGGGGAGGTTGGAGTTCCACACACTGGTCATACCGCTCAGGGCCCTCCTCCACGCGAGCGCCTTCCTCACTTTAAGGTCTTGCTCGGACGAGTTGACCCACAAGCCCAGGTATTTGAAATCACAGACTTCCTTTTGAGCAGTGCCTCCTGTTGTTGTTAGAGGTAGATGATCCGGGAGGATGTTATAGGTTATGACCTCGCCTCGGTTTTCTTGGCATTTAGCCTAAGGCCAACCTTGGCGCACTGCGTCTCCACTCTGCACAGGAGTTCCTGTGCCTGCTCCACGTGGTCAGAGAGCAGGCTGATGTGGTCCGCGTAGTCCAGGTCTGTTAGCACTACGGCGGGGTGTCGTCTCGATCTCCTTGGGGTTATTGTGAGACCAAGTTCCTGCTCCCGTCCACTGATGGGCCTTCCTGAGCGCATAGTCGAGTACTATGACGAAAAGGATATATGTGGATATGACAACATTTCTTTAAGATAATTGAGACTGAAGTTGAATCCCCCCTTTTGCTGACCGTTAAGATGTTTCAGTTCCCATGCGAGAGACTTGGGTTTAATTAAACGTTTAATTAAAAAGCCTTCTCTGACAAAAAGATTGTTGGTTTTTAATTAAAGGTCAAACATGAAATATGGAATTAAAGCTTTAAGCAATTTACCTTAGCTTTCCTTGTGATATTGTGACATTTTGTACATTCTACTCATCTCTATTTTTTAGATACTGAGCACTGAACATTAGAACAGTACAAAAGGGAACTCCTGTGTTAAATTTTTTACATACATCTTTTTTTATGTTAAGCAGAGATTATGGTAAATTCAAATCTATATGCAAAAGAACGGCAGATCCGGGTACTTTGGCTTTTTTCATGGCCACGCCTACTTTTGGCCTGTATAAACACTGGTCCTCATTCTCGAACATGTTCGTAAGTACCTTTGTAAATATCTTGGTAAAGATTTCGTACTAACACATTTACAAAAATCCTCCTCCGGATTCCTGAACGTGTGGAACGGTCTTCGTAAGTGAGCAAAATGTGTGCAGCTGTGCTCCGCTGAATGAAGTACGTCACTCGTTCTTAAACTGGAAGCGCGTTCTCGTACACCCTCATCATACAGACACTCCCCGCCAACTCCGTATAAGGCGAAGGAGACAGGGTCAGCATTGCATCTGCACCGTGCTGACCCATTCAACAGGTAGCGCGGAAGCGATTTGCGAATTATCTCTAAATTAGATTAGATTCAAATGTATTGTACAAATCATACAGTACAATACAACATCCAACCAGAGTGCAAATGTAACAGTGAAGTGCAATAGTAACATACAATGCACAGGTGATTAAAACTACTGAGTAATTGTGCGTTTTATTTGGGCCAGGGAGAAGGAGAGAATGCCATATAAGTACGTAAATCATGTTACGAAGGAATTCCTTGGTAACTTTCACGTATGTCCGTTCGAGAATGAGGACTGTTGGCAGAACGCTCCCATAGTTTGAAAGGTTTGTTTTGAATTACCTTCCAACACTGGCCACCATTGTATTAACGTATTATTGTATTTTACTGCCATTATTTATTATTCATACTTACTATGTACCACTGCTGCTAAAAGTTTTGCACTAAGGCCTTTGACACGGTCAATCACTCCATTCTGATTGACAAGCTAAAAGCAATTGGTTTTGATAGTCTATCAGTGAGCTGGATGCAATCCTACCTTGAGGGGAGGGAACAGATGGTGGAGGTAAACGGTACCCTATCCCCCCCCCTCACAGTGAGCTGTGGTGTTCCACAAGGAAGCATACTAGGACCGCTACTGTTCCTAATTTATGCAAATGACATGTCGTCAGCTTGTGACTGCAACTTGTTCCTGTTTGCGGACGACTCAGCCCTGCTGGTCTCTGACAAGAACAAGTTACAGGTTGAAAAAACCCTCAGCTCGGAACTAGGCAGAATCTGCATATGGCTCGCTGATAACAAACTATCATTACACATGGGCAAAACAGAGTCCATTCTCTTCGGTTCAAATAACAAACTCAGCAAGACCGACGGCTTCTCAGTTACAGTGGGTGACAATATTGTCACAAGGAAAGATGAAATTACCTACCTGGGTTCCATCCTAGAGGCTAATCTCTCCTGTGACAAAATGGCATCCAATGTAATAAAAAAAGTCAACCAACGAACTCGATTCTTGTACCGGATCTCCTCTCTGGTAAACAAGAATACCCTGAAGACTCTGGCAGGAGCACTCATTCAGGGGTACTACGACTATGCTTGCACCTCATGGTACCAAAGCACCTCAAAGGCGCTAAAAACAAAATTACAAACATCTCAAAACAAACTGGTCAGACTACTGCTTGACCTTACTCCTAGAACCCACCTCACCCCTGCCCACTTTGACAACCTAGGATGGCTTAGAGTAGACGACAGAGTACAGCAACTTGCAATGGGCCTGGTCTACAAGATACACTACACGACCAAGGTACCCATGTACATGTCAAAATACTTCCCAAAGGTCAGTGAATACCACGATCACAACACCAGAGGGAGCTCCACAAATCATGTTAAACCCAGATTCGGCTCAAATAAGGGACTAAACACGTTTCGCAATTATGCCACATCAATGTGGAACGCCCTACCCAAAGCTGTAAAGGAATGTGGATCACTACCCACTTTCAAAACCTCTCTCAAGGGACACCTACGGGAGACTGCAATTCAACACTGGCCCCTGTAAATATCCTAACCCAACCCCCTCCAATGTACAGTAATTTACCTAGTATGGTTTTGTCAATAGTCCAATTTTGTTTGTTTGTACAGTGTCTCCCCCCCCCCCCCCCTCAATGTACAGTTTTGCTTGTATATACAGTGTGCCCCCCCCCCCCCCCCAACCACCTCCAATGTAGATTACCCAGTATGGTTGTCAATATCCCAGTGTACCCAACCCCCCCCCCCACCCAACCTCCTCCAATGTACAGTTGCTACGTCAAATGTATATACTCCCTTTTCCTGACTCCTTCTGTATCACAAACAGTACTGTATTTGCAAATCTGGTATGTCATAAATGTATAGATGTAGCAGTACTGACTATCTGTATGTCATGTATGTCATATATGTCCAGATGAATTGAAAATGGGGGACCCTGATGTAAACAAGACGAAAGTCTTTCTCTGGTCTGCATCCCCTTAACAATTGTGTGTATTGAGCTGTACTGTATTGTACCCATTCTGCAATCTGTTAATAAAGTTTTCAATCAATCAATCAATCAGTTCTCGTTTACCTCTATATATTTACATTCACTGATACATTCACTTTTCTTAGCTACTGTCTACATTGTATATAGTCCTGTATACTGTCCATTATGTTACTTATGTTTATAGTGTACTATATGTTACTTTATGTTTATATTAGATCTTGTTCTTTACATACACCGTGGGAAGGGGGAAACGCAATTTCATTTCGCTGTATGTCCATTACGAGAGGTGACAATAAAGCTGACTTTGACTTTGACTTGAGCGTTCATGCCATTGAAAAGTTCGTTTTGATCCCTTTTAAGGCCCATCTCCCCAGTCAGCTGCAGGATATTTCCTCATTTCTCTGGACATTTAATATCACACTTGTGAATCTCCAAGTGACCTAAAACTAAGAGATAATGACTATTCCTGATCAACGATGGTCTTCAGTGTGATTTATATCTGTGTGTTTTGTCCTAAAGTGGTAGTTCATGAACAAACTCCATCTAATCCCCAGTTGTTTCCCCCTAAAAGTGGGGCGTGGCGCTACTAAAATAGAGGCGTGGCGATCAAAGTTCAGTGCGATTGGCGTATCCATTAGGGTCTGATGTATTCACACGGTGGCCATCTTGCTCTTATGTCGTGCTCAGGTTGGGATTCCTTTCCAGGGCTATGGAAATGAATCCCAACCTGATCATGACATAAGAGAAAAATGGCCACCGTGTGAATATAGTCAATGGCGGGGGGGAAGAGGCAGGAGCTCTCAGTGCACAGCACAGCACGCCTGTGTTCCTGCATTAGGTTACAATCTGTTTTCCTGAACCAATATAAATAGCATTTTGGCGTGAAAGAACCCTTCAAATGCATTCCGGTGGTGGTGGTGGTGGTGGTCACGGTAACTGCCTATATATATAACCACAACCTGTCAGGTCAACATGTTTATCACGCCACCGCCGCTGTGTTATCGCTCCCCACTCCACCGGGGATAGCCTATAATGTGTTGCCTTTTATGTTGCCTGTTCCAGTTTATATCCCCCCCCTCAGGCTGCTGGTTCAATTTGCTGAAACAACCCAGCCCCCCCCCCCACCCCCATTCCATCATCAACCAGCCTCCCCCAGGAGTGGACTTATCCCCCTGTTACCCCTAACCCAAATCCCCCACCCCTCCTCCTCGAAATATTGTATACCTAAGTAAAAAGAGGGGAGACATTTAACCAATTCCAGCAGGCGGTCGTGGAGAGCCAGTCGAACGATAGCCCCTTGGAGATTCTGTGTGTGTGTGTCTGTGTCTGTACGTGTGTGTCTGTCTGTTACTATAAAAGAAAATGGCCACCATTCCTCCGAGTCCACAGTTCCCTCAAATCGAAGCTGAAAGTCTGCACTTTTCCCAAATCTTTTCATTTCCGATCCAACGAGCTGGAGTCCTGAGTCCAGAGCCCAAAGGACAAAACGTCACTGATCAGAGACACAAGGACGGCCGCTGTGTCTGGCAGTGCCTCTGTTCTCATTCTTTCTGTATGGTATTGTCTGACATTGTATGTCTGAATGTGCGTGTTTATACAATTGCATGCGCACGTGTGTATATTTGCATCCCAAAGTCCAACATGTGGTTGCATTTGCCTGTCTACATGTATGTGTCTTCATGTGTGAGTGTATGAAAATGTGCATTTCCTTGTATATGGTTTGATCAGATTAGATTACATTAGATGGGATTAATGGGCGGCTAAGTGGCGCAGTGGGCAAGGCGCTCGCCACTAATGCAGGAGATGCTGGGTTCGAGCCCAGCTCTCGGCATTGCTACCAGCTTGGCTGGTCGTTCATACTAACGCAATTGGCAGTATTAGGGGTGGGAAGCTGGTGGGTGGGGATCGGACGTTGTGGACAGCGGCTCCTACAGGTCGGTGGGTGCGCCTGCGCAGCAGAATCAGGAAGCAACGGGGGCGGCGTGACCCTCCCACGCAGACCCTCGCCGCTGAGAGATCGCGCTGTGCAGGTGAAAAGATGCGACGGCTGCCTCCTCGTGTACCGGAGGGGACACGTGATGCAAGTCTTCGTCCACATTGCAGCCGGCCAGTGGGAGGCATGGCCAACAGCGTTCGAGACAGGGGAGGGTAGAATTGGACAATACGAAATTGGGATGGGAGAAAAATAGAAAATGGGAGAAAAAGTAGATAAAAAAAAAAGATTAGATGAGATTAGATGGGATTCGATTAAAGTAGATTAGATTATTAGATACAATTAGATTAGATGAGATTAAATTAGATTCGATTAGATTCGATTAGATTAAAATGTATTGTCATTATACAGCACAAGTACAGTACAATGAAAAGAAGTTTGGCATCCAACCAGAATGCAAATGTAGCATTCTAGTAATATACAAAATACAGGTTATTATACTGGGTATAAAATATATAAATTAGTACTACTGAGTGTAGTGCTAATCAGATGTATGTACAGAGTTGTAGTATTAATATGTACAGTGATACAAGTGTAAATACACTATGGTAGTAAGTCATACTGGCCAGCAGTGTAACTAGTAAGAGTAGGTAAGGCATATATGTACAGATATAGATATAGTATATATGTAAAAAGGATACAGGTATGTACAGACAAATGTGTATATATATATATATATATATATACAGTAAGAATAAATATATGTATACTGTACATACAGCATTATTGTATTATTGTAGGCCTACACACTATCATACAGAGTTATATGCAGGAATGAATGATTCCCTGAATCGCTTGTATTGAATGATAGAATTATTTGGGGCTGTTAAAAGTGTGATTCAGGGGGATCCAATCTGTGCTTGTGTGTGTGTTTATATGTGTGTTTATATGTATGTATGTATTTACATGCATGGGGGGGGGGCAGGTGGCTCAGGTATAGCGGTCGTCTGGAAATCGGAAGGTTCCCGGTTAGATTCTGGCTCCTTCCGGGCAATGTGTCAAAGTGTCCTTGAGCAAGACCACTTAACCCGCTAACCGCCTCCTACGAGCAGGTCGGCACCTTGGACGGTCACCTCCGCCGGGAACGTGTGAGAGAATGGGTGAACGTGAGGCGTAAGTTGTTAAGCACGTTGGATAAAAGCACTATATGAATGCAGTCCACTGAACACTGAACTCTCCACACACAAGTACACACGAGCACACACATACAACACACACACACAACACACATGCTGCAATTGCTTTAAACAATCGCTTTAAACAAAATGTCACCTTTATATTCCTCATTCCTTTAAGGAAAGAACCGATGTGGTTCTTGTATATAATAATAATAATAATAATAATAATAATAATAATAATAATAATAATAATAATAATAATAATAATAATAATAATTATAATAATAATAATAATAATAATACATTGGATTTGAAGAGAGAAGCGCCTTTCTCAGACTCAAGGACACTGTACAAGGAGAGACAAGCTATATAAAAGAAAGGGTAGATAAAAAAAAAAAAAAATTTAAGTGAATATATGTGTATATTACTATAACAATCGATGCAGGCATGACCACCCGCATTTCACTGTATACCCTGGTATGTATGTGACAAATAAACCTCTCGAATCTTGAAATCTATATACGTGTGTGTGTGTGTGTGTGTGTGTGTGTGTGTGTGTGTGTGTGTGTGTGTGTGTGTGTGTGTGAGTTTCTATACACATTTAGTATCCCTGCCTTCTCCATAGTCAGCAGTGGTGCTGATGGGTTTACTGTCGGCCCCCCAAGGCTGCTCCTCATCCAGACGATCCCTTCACTTCCCTCCCTAGAGGCTGCGGTTTCATTTGGGTTCCCATTACTGTAGTGACCCCCCCCCCCCCCCCCCTTTAAGGGATTACAATGCCGTCTCCCGCGCGGCCCAAGTCCTTGGGTTGATCCGTCGTCTGCTGACTGTACTTAAGCCCTCACTTAATGTGCTAATAGTGTTAGGCTAAATAAGGGAGACACTGCAGAGCGTTCGCCTTTCATCTGCTAAAACCCCTTTTGTCGGTCGGAAAACCGGGATTTCATGGCTGCCTGGTTTTTAGGGCTCAGATCCGCTGGGAATCCGTGGCGATTCACGAGATGGGAAGTCGGTTGTTGTTGGTTTTTTTGGCGTTTTAGAAGTAGTACATGAAGTGACATCACGATACATGTACCGACGTATTGTACATGCAAAGTCATTGTACGTAGATGTGTGTGTGTGTGTGTGTGTGTGTGTGTACTTACTGTCTGTACTATTATGTACCTTACTACTATGCTACTATACTTCTACTACCTGGCTATCATGCTAATATTGTCTATACTACTAAGCACTCGGAGTGTAACACTCAAGTTCAACACTATTTGACGAACAACGCCACTGACCCTTAGCTGCCAGCCCCTCCTGCAGACTTGTTGTTCACAATTTGTAAGTCACTTTGGCTAAATTACTAAATGTAAAATGTGAATGTAAATGTGTGTGTGTGTGTGTGTGGCCGTGAGTGTGTGTGTGTCTCTTTGTGCATGTGCGTACATGTGTTTGTATGTGAGTGTGTATGTGAGTACCCTTGAGGGACAATAAAGTCTGAACTGAACTGAGTGTGTGCGTGTGTGCGTGTGCGTGTGCGCGTGTGTGCGTGTGTGCGTGTGCGTGTGTGTGTGTGTGTGTGTGTGTGTGTGTGTGTGTGTGTGTGTGTGTGTGTGTGTGTGTCTGTATGTGTAGTCATGGTTACTGGTTGAATCTTCCTCCAGGCGTTGAGTTTGTGTTTCTAATGTCCCTCCTTTACCTCTTGGACCTGGCTGGCTGACTGGCTGACTGGCTGACTGACTGACTGACTGACTGACTGACTGACTGACTGACTGACTGACTGACTGACTGACTGACTGACTGACTGACTGATTGACTGACTGACTGGCTGGCTGACTGACTGACTGGCTGACTGGCTGACTGACTGGCTGCTGACTGACTGACTGACTGACTGACTGACTGACTGACTGACTGACTGACTGACTGACTGACTGACTGACTGACTGACTGACTGACTGACTGACTGACTGACTGACTGACTGACTGACTGACTGACTGACTGACTGACTGACTGACTGACTGACTGACTGACTGGCTGGCTGACTGGCTGACTGACTGACTGACTGACTGGCTGGCTGGCTGACTGACTGACTGACTGACTGACTGACTGACTGACTGACTGACTGACTGACTGACTAACTGACCGACTGGCTGGCTGGCTGGCTGACTGGCTGGCTGACTGACTGGCTGACTGACTAGTTGACTGACTGACTGGCTGGAGTGGGAGTTCATTATCTCCCTGCTTCAGATTTCCTGAGTATTTCAAGTGTGTGTGTGTGTGTGTGTGTGTGTGTGTGTGTGTGTGTGTGTGTGTGTGTGTGTGTGTGTGTGTGTGTGTGTGTGTGTGTGTGTGTGTGTGTGTGTGTGTGTGTGTGTGTGTGTGTGTGTGT
>NC_140180.1:13886139-13898639 GCF_963971535.1 Notolepis coatsorum | reverse complement strand
GATACAAATATACAAAATTATTATGGTCTAAATCCACATGTATGCACATATTTTAGACAATCTACCATATTATGGCTGGGCAGCCAGTAATCTAACATTTAATAGTATAAAACATAGATGAAGGCAGAACTTGTTTCTGATAGAATATTCGAATAGCTGAATAGTCGACTATTACGTCATGGTTTGATTGAGGGAGCTGGCGGGGAAAAAACGGGTTATGAAACCAAGGAACATTCCATTTGGGCTATGGGGGTGCTCAATGTCAGATTTGATATAGAATTGCATGGCTTATCTAAATAAATCACGACATGGAGCTTATTTTGGTATAAATATCAGTATTAATAATACTTTTAATAAAAAACTGAAAATAACTTGCATGCTTTCAATCAATTGCCTTATTGTGTGGATACATTACCCTGGTAGCCTAACGCTGCGCTATCCAATTTAGTGCAGGAACCGCACCTTATACCTCATACCTATTTGGCTACCTTAAGCCTCATTCAAGTCTATAGTCAAGACAAATGTTGATTAAAGAAAGAGGCAGAAAATCGTCAGAATATTTCAGATTGACTTGGTAAAGGTTTCTACAGCTAACAACAACGGGCAGCATGTGGACTAGAGCTGGATAATCCAAGTTGTATGGATATTGTTTCAATGAAAGATCAGCGCACATACTTCATTTACAAGTAGATCTACAGATATGTAAGTGCGATTCATTTTGTTTATAACAGCGCGGCTGCTTTCCTACAGAGGTGTGTACGAAGGTACTGCATGCGTTCGTCTACATTGGAAATCAATTGAACGAGTGGCGTAGTTTTATAAAGGGACGCTGGGGACATTGATTGATTGATTGATTGATTGATTGATTGATTGATTGATTGATTGATTAATTAATTGATTGATTGAAAACTTTATTAACAGATTGCAGAATGGGTACAATACAGTACGGCTCAATACACACAAAAGGGGATGCAGACCAGAGAAAGACGTTTGTCTTGTTTACATCAGGGTCCTCCATTTTCAATTCATAGTGACATTTATGACATACACAACATACATGACATCATGACATTTATGGCATAGGGACATACATGACATACAGGTATATAGTACTGTTACATTTGTGACATATATACGATATGCAAATATACAGTAATGTTACCCATCCTAACAGAGAATATATACATATGATGGGGAGGAGACTGCACATTAGGAGGGGGTGGGTGGGTGGAAGAAAAAATATACATACGGTGGGGAGGAGACTGTCTATTAGGGGGCGGGGATTGGACATTTACGGTGGCCAGTTTAGAATTGCAGCCTCCCGTAGGTGCTCTTTGAGAGTGGTTTTGAATGTGAGTAGGGAATAGGGATTCACATCTTTTTACGGGTGTGGGTAGGGCGTTCCACATTGATGTGGCATAATTGCGAAATGTGTTTAGTCCCTTGTTTGTGCCGAATCTGGGTTCAACATGATTTGTGGAACTCCCTCTGGTGTTGTGGGCGTGGTGTTCACTGACCTTTGGGAAGTATTTCGACATGTACATGGATATCTATGTGGTGTATCTTGTAGACCAGGCCCATTGCAAGTTGCTGTACTCTGTCATCTACTCTAAAACTCCGCTCATGGTGGTCAATTGTGTTGATGTTAGTTTTGTTTCATCAAGAAATGAGGCAGAACACACAGTGAATGTATCCGTTTTGTTTATTGTACTTTTATTGCACTTTCTTTACTGAAAAAGAAATGCTACGTTGGCTAAATGGCTCACGCGAGGCATTTAAATATGGTGGACTTGTTGATTTTTTGCAGGAAGTGTATTGGCACATTCAACTTTTCTGATTGGTTGAAAATTGCCTTCATGTTCGCCACCTACTGCCACCTACTGCTTTGGCATTGTACTACATGTATACACATCACTGTGCTCCGGAGGCAAACACAATGTCTAACTTGCCTGCCATTACGTTGCGTTCTGAAAAGCAAAACTGACCCTGACAACTAAACGAAAACTGGCCATTAGTGTAACCGCAGCCTAAGCCATCCTAGGTAGTCAAAGTGGGCAGGGGTGAGGTGGGTTCTAGGAGTAAGGTCAAGTAGTAGTCTGACCAGTTTGTTTTGTGATGTTTGTAATCTTGTTTTTAGCGCCTTTGAGGTGCTTTGGTACCATGAGGTGCAAGCATAGTCGTAGTACCCTTGAATGACGTACGAAGGTACTGCATGCGTTCCTCTACATTGGAAATCAATTGAATGAGTGGCATAGTTTTATAAAGGGACGCTGGGGACATGTCTCTACCAAAGCCACGGAAACACGAATTGTCCCAAATAAATGAGTGAAAACTGTAGTTTTAGTATTATAATTCACACCATCTCGCAGTCTTGCAAAACAAAGCCTTATATATATGTTGTTAAACAGCAGGCTTTGCTCACAGCCCACCTTCCCTCCCCTGATAAAGCAGGCGTGTTCTTTTACGTAGACTAATATGTAGGCTGCCAATAAGATTGAGTTGTTCTCTGACAATACAGTTTAATCTAATCTAATGTAATCTAATGTAATGTAATCTAATCGAATCTAATATGTATGTGTGACCTTCTGAAAAGAAAAGCAGCTTTATAGAGCAGAAAACGTTTATGCATGACACTTATTATATGAGCGTGCAAATCTTTGAAGAAATGCTTTAAAAATTCAAATAGGCCCATGTTCAAGATTTAGTTGATGAAGTCTATCATCTAATGATTACTCATACATGACAAATAGCCTAAATACGAAATGTGTGGGTAGATTATACACACAGTATACACACACAGTATACATACACAGTATACACACAGTATACACTCAAATACAGATTATACACAGTATACACACAGTATACACATAGTCAATAATTATTCTTCTTGATTTGGAGTAGTGGACATATTTTTAATAATTTCTGGAATGGTGTGTGTCTAGAGAACAAAAGCATTGCACGCTTTTATTCAGTATCTCGTATGCTTGCCTATAACCATCTCATAAGCACACCGAACATGTCGTAAATCTCACATCCTAATGTGTCAGTAGTGAACCATATAGAAAAGTCATAGGCACACCTGTGGGCTATTTAACCCTTTCATTACCACACCACAGAAGGGCACCCCTTACCACACATGGCTAATCGTCTGTAGTGTGGTAGTGAAGAGTTAACCTTCTGTAGTGGTAGTGAAGGGGTTAGTCTTCTGTAGTGTGGCAGTGAAAGGGTTAACCGTCTGTAGTGTGATAGTGAAAGGGTTAGTCTTCTGTAGTGTGGTAGTGAAAGTGTTAACCCTTTGTAGTGTGATAGTGAAAGGTTAACGACGTATGTATATAACCTAGTTATATGAGTACTGGCTAAGCGTCCCGCTCTTAAGCCATACCGAGATATACCTCATCTCATGTACCTATTGTACTCCATCAACGGAAAAAAATAAATACACTCCTCACCTGCCAGGCCCCGCCCCTAGTGGCGTGCTACTTAGTACTGGGCATGGCCACCACTCACTCTTCCTCGGAAAAAATCGTTTCCAAAGAAAAGTGTCCCCAAGGGAACTCAGGGCACGCTAAGAGCGGGACGCTTAGTCAGTACTCATATAACTAGGTTATATACATAACCTGTCGTTATATAGCGTACTTGCATCGCGTCCCGCTCTTAAGCCATACCGAGATATGGGGTAGAGCGGACGCAAGGCCCGACAGATGCACCCCCTGAGGACCCGTAAGCCCACATCAAGGGGGAAGGGGAGTCCCGTCACCCCATCCTTCCTAATGAAGGGGGGGGCGCAGTCAACTCCACCGAGTGCGAGCAAGAGGGAACTAGAACCCCTTGAACACACAGCACAGGCGGAACCACGTGTGACCCAACACACTTTGGCCCATACCCACACACCCCTGCTACCCTACCAAAGGACGGGAAGCAGGAGAGGCCACAGACCCCAGAACCGCCTGGGAGACAGAACCCCCGGTCATGTCCATGAGGTAAAACCTTACGAAGGGACCCGGGGAGGACCATGAAGCTGCAGCACAGATGTCCTCCACCGAGGCCCCACCCAGCAGAGCGGCAGAGGCCGCCACCCCACGAGTGGAGTGCACCCTGACGCCCCCAGGGGGATCCAGCCCGGCCAACGTGTAGCAGAGGGCAATGCCCTCGCACAACCAATGGGACAGGCGCTGTTTCGATAGTGCCTTACCGGCACGAGAACCACCGTGACAGACAAAAAGCTGATCGGTAGCCCTGAGGCCCTGAGTACGGCTGAGGTAAATCCCCAAGCACGGACCGGACATGACAGGTGAAGGCCCGCCTCCAACTCACTAGCGTGAGGAGGCGGATGAAACGCCTGAACCACAATATCCCTGGAGCGGAAGGAACTCCGGATATTTTTAGGCACGAAGGCAGGATTAGGCCGCAGAGTGGCACCGCAATCGGAACGAAAGACAGGCACTCTGGTCGTACCGAGAGAGCACAAAGCAGACCCACGCGTTCAGCGGAGGTGACGGCCAGCAAGAACGCGGTCTTGAACGACAGCTGTTCCAACGGCGCTTGCTCAAGAGGCTCAAACGGGGCCAAGGACAACCGACCGAGGATCAATTGAAGATCCCAACTCGGAGCCAAAGAGCGTTTTACCGGCTTTATGCGTCGGGCGCCAAGCAGGAAACGCTTCACAAGAGGGTGGCTGAACAAAACATCACCCTCAAATCTCTCATGATAAGAGGATATAGCTGCTGCATATACCCTCACTGTCGAAGCCGACAGTCTATCAAGGAGAGACTGGAGGTAACAAGGACAGTATCCAGGGGGCAGGACACCGGTCCCTGCCCCCTGCCTTACACCACTCTTGGAACATACGCCATCTGCCCGCGTAAGCGCGACAGTGGAGGGAGCATGCGCATTCCGGATGGTATCAACCACAGAAGGGTCCAGTAGCTGGATCAGGACTGGGAACCACACAGCTGCGCCCCGGCCCGGCGCAATCAGGATCAAGGACCTGCGCTCCTCAACGTACCCGTCCAAACAACTGACCTAACAGATGTATGGGGAAAGAATCCCAGGCGGCACGGCATCGGTCCCAGACCTGCCTGGCTATGTCCGGACGTAATCCCCACCCGTCAGGATGAGGACCGCCCGCGACATTACACCTGTACCCACATTCACCCTGCCGGGGATGTGGGGAGCCCTCAGGCCGCGCAGATGGAGGACACCCATAGCCAGCCGCCCGCCGCCCGGTGCAGACCTCCCTGTCTGTCGATATACGACACTGACGTCGTATTGTCCGTCCTGATCAACACCATTTGAGGACCAGAAGGACCGCTTTCAATACCAACACATTGAACGTAGCGCAGACCGGGCAGCATGGTTTGCCAGCTGCCCCCTACTGCGTTGGCCCGACGCGTCTCCAGCGAGGGAGGCGTCAGTGAAAAACATGACGTGTGACAGCGCCGTAACCGTCCTAGGATGGAACCTCCCGAGCTTGTCGACAACACGCTCTGAGAGGGATGCCCATAGCACTCCAATCGTTGACTGAGAAGAGGAGTACTCTACTTCCAGTCTACAGCAAACCCCAGGCTGGTAGGGACCTGCCTGGTACAAGACCCGACGATCTACCTTGACCGCGAAGGACCAGAACGTCGTCAGGGCAGAATACACTTCGTAACCCCTGACGACGCAGAGGCCCCAGTGCGGCCTCCACGCACTTGGTGAAGATGTGGGGAGCCAGAGAAAACCGAACGGCAGCCTCTGGTACTCATACGCTAACCCTGCAAAGGAAGCGTAGGTAAGCCCTAGGATGGAAGATCAGAGATGCGAATACGCATCCTACAGGTCTATGGAGGAGAACCAGACCCCCACCTTACAGTGTTCAACAGGTAGGAGACGATCCAAAATATGCTGAACCTTCCCATGGGACAGGTCCAGCATGGGTCTGACACCCCCCCTCCCGATTTCTCAGGCACCAGAGAACACCGGGAGTAGAACGCCACGACGATGGCTTGCTTCGTCCACAGAGATTGGATCTCGTTGACCAGAGCTGTCACTGCTGGTGACCCTGACAATAGGGTCTGTACCAAACCCGAAAACGGGTGGGGTTGTGTAAATACAAGTCCCCGCCTCAGCATTCTCTCCATCCACCTCGACATATGGTACTGCCGTAGTCATATGTGATGACACTCCCAACGCACCCGCCGCCATGTAGCGCAGGTCCGCCAGGAACTGTAGATAGTCGGCCCGGTCCCACCCGCTGTGCGTAGCCAACCCTTGCGAGCAGAGCGTTCCGTGGAGTCGGGTCGGAACCTGACACTACCCATGAGGCAATTGCACCCAAGGGGGGACCCTGACAGAAAGGGCCGGTTTGATATGGGGGAAGCTGACATCAATCTAGGTGACAAAAGCCCCCCCACTGAACACCCCTCCAGAACATGCTGAGGAGTTGTTCTGCAGCCGGACATGCAAGGCGTGAGGACCCCATGGGTTCCTACACACTGTAGCCCTGCAGTGATATTACTACCACCCAAATCACACGCGCCTGCGAGACCACTGCCAATCTTTCAGGAGTGGGAGGCACCAACATGATACCTGGCCTGGCGAAGGCGAGGCCGGGGAAGCCCGCACTGTGTGCCTCAAAAGGTTTCTAGCCCCCCTGCTGACAACACTTATAGTTGACAGACGTAACACCAGGCTCAACCAACACAGCTTATGGTGTGGGAGCCGCTTGACAGCACAACATTCTCATGGACAGACCCAGGCTCAGCCATCAACTGGGTGTCAGCCCCTGTCCCCATGAGAAGCGAAAAGTGGGGCCGCCCGCGCTTCAACGAAGGCACGCAGCCCGCAGCCAAAGGAAACAATCAGAGCCCCTTTTTTCCGCTGGTGTTGGGGGAGGGAGTGATCGGAGAGCGGGCTGCTCGCGGCAGGACGGCGACGGCTTGTATATTCCAAGCCGAGCCCATCCAACATGGCCGATCCCTCGGCCGCCAAGGCTGTCGGCCTTGTGGACACCTGTCGATTCAACGCCCAGGATACCTCTGGCGGGGGAAAACATGGCCGCCTGTCGAGGGCCTCGTCATCGCGGCTGACGAGGCCGTGCTCTCTCTTCTTCTGGCTGCGCGGTGTGAGGCGGTGTGGGGCCTAGGACAATACCGCCCGCGCTCCAGCGGAAGACCAAAATCCTCTGCGGAGAGGGGAGCCCTGAGCGGTTATAGCTTGCGGCTAGGTCAAAGCTAATAACGTCAACAACCTCGCGCGATGTGTCGACGTCAGCTGGCCCTCAAGGCCCCGCCACCAGACACCATTTTTTTATAGAAAAAACAGCAATTCGAACAGTTACTAATCGCTGCCAATGCCATACCGTGGCGGTACAGGCTTTAGCAGCCCACCAGCCACACGCCGGGCCAACCCACCTCATGGCGTCGGCCGGGCGGGGCACTGTTTCAACATGTCAAAGCAAAGAACTGATGCTAACACGGAGCACCAGTGGTGGTTGCAAACAGCGACCTCCACTGTGGTGTGCACCATGAAGGGGTTAATGAATAAATGAACTACCACGAACATACTGTAGAATGGGCAAACCCATGCACACGACGTTAAGGGGAGGCGGACCAGAGAGAACCAGTCCCGCATTCATTCATAATATTCACAACAGCACACCAGCCCTAGACCTCAGCTCATTTACCCTTGAAGGTAAACAAGCCCCCCCCCGCACTACTCCCCCAGTAGACACTGATTGACCGTCAGCATGAATGGTTGGGAGGAGGGAAAACTGTAGTATAGACAGACATTCCCGTAGCAGAGAGACAGAATAGAAACAGTAGCCCAAAAATAGCATAGCGTTAGCCGCGCGCTTCAGGATAACGGGGAAAACAACAACGTTTACCCAGACATCCCGCCGCTTGCGCCAATACACACTCGGTTGTCTCTCGGGACAACTCGAGCACATCACAAACGCCAGCATTTGTCATGCCTAGTGACATCCCACAGCGGGGAACAGTAGAACATTGACCCAGCATTTATAGCATTTAGTATTAGCAGCGCGCTCCAGGACAGCCTGAGAAACGTCCACCTCTTAGAGGGACGTTTACCCAAACATCCTGCCCCTGGCGCAAAATACAACTCACAACAAGCAGCATTTACTAACACCAGCGATAATGCCTAGTGGCGTAAGTCCTACCTTGTGCGAGGTAGCTCGATAGCTACACCTCACACGCTGTCCCCTGTCTGCTGTCAAACAAGACAAGGAAACTACTGAACTCGATGCTGAGATGCATCAAAAATGCATCCCGCTGCAGAGTCGCAGAACCGCCAGAACATGCCGCGAAGATTTCAGGGGTAGGCAATCTTCGGTAAGCACTCAATATTATCTAAACTTTTCGAACAGCTAGTTGCATAGGGCGACTTGCTACTGCTATGATGGAAACGAAATTAGAGGAAGAGTGAGTGGTGGCCATGCCCAGTACTAAGTAGCATGCCACTAGGGGCGGGGCCTGGCAGGTGAGGGGTGTATTTGTTTTTTTCGTTGATGGAGTACAATAGGTACATGAGATGAGGTATATCTCGGTATGGCTTAAGAGCGGGACGCGATGCAAGTACGCTATATAACCTTCTGTAGTGTGGTAGTGAAAGCGTTAACCCTTTGTAGTGTGGTAGTGAAAGCATTAACTCTTTGTAGTGTGGTAGTGAAAGAGTTAAACTTCTGTAGTGTGGTAGTGAAAGAGTTACATTTCTGTAGTGTGGTAGTGAAAGCATTAACTCTTTGTAGTGTGGTAGTGAAAGAGTTAAACTTCTGTAGTGTGGTAGTGAAAGAGTTAAACTTCTGTAGTGTGGTAGTGAAAGCATTAACTCTTTGTAGTGTCGTAGTGAAAGCTTTAACCCTTTGTAGTATGGTAGTGAAAGAGTCAACCTTCTGTAATGTGGTAGTGAAAGCGTTAAACTGCTGTAGTGTGTTAGTGAAAGGGTTAATCTCTGAAATTCCTTTTCTTTTAGTAAAGGTTTTTCTGACCCAATTTGCTATAAATCTGTATGCAGCAAGTGCACATGTAGGCCAAATGCATCAATTCAGAAGGTTAATTAAAGAAACTGTCATCAGTCTACCTATGGACATTAGGGAGGCTAGATCACTAAATATTTTCAAAAGTAAGCTAACAACATACCTCTTCACCTTAGCCTTTTAATACACTCTGCCACTTAGACTCATTACATCCGCCCTATGATTATTGTACTGTAAATAAGAGCTATTTTATTGCATTCCACTATTGCACTATTTTATCTATTTTAAAATGCATCTCATGCTCATTTCATGCCTACATCTCCATTTCTGCCATAAAGACCTTGGGCTGCAATTCTTGTATGAAAGGGCTATACAAAAAAGGTGTATTGTTATTATTATTACTATTATTATTACTATTATTATTATTATTATTATTATTATTATTATTATTATTATTATTATTATTATTATTATTATTATTATTATTATTATTATTATTATTATTATTATTATTATTATTATTATTATTATTATTATTATTATTATTATTATTATTATTATTATTATTATTATTATTATTATTATTATTATCAGGATCATCTGATGCTGTTTGTAGCTAAAAAAAAATATATTTATGCTCTAATTAGAGTGCACTTCATGCGCTTGCATATTAAATGTCCCTACCAAAGCTCAAATCAAACATCGCTGCTGCTGGTTTATGTGTGTTGTTGTTTGAGCAGACTGTTTCACACTATGTTGTTTCAGGACCTCGGACAGCAACAGAGGTCTGTAATCACTCTATGTTGTTTCAGGGCCCAGGACAGCAACAGAGGTCTGTAATCACTCTATGTTGTTTCAGGACCCAGGACAGCAGCAGAGGTCTGTAATCACTCTATGTTGTTTCAGGACCCAGGACAGCAGCAGAGGTCTGTAATCACTCTATGTTGTTTCAGGACCCAGGACAGCAGCAGAGGTCTGTAATCACACTATGTTGTTTCAGGACCCAGGACAGCAACAGAGGTCTTTAATCACACTATGTTGTTTCAGGACCTGGGACAGCAGCAGAGGTCTGTAATCACTCTATGTTGTTTCAGGGCCCAGGACAGCAACAGAGGTCTGTAATCACTCTATGTTGTTTCAGGACCCAGGACAGCAACAGAGATCTGTAATCACTCTATGTTGTTTCAGGACCCAGGACAGCAGCAGAGGTCTGTAATCACTCTATGTTGTTTCAGGACCCAGGACAGCAACAGAGGTCTGTAATCACTCTATGTTGTTTCAGGACCCAGGACAGCAACAGAGGTCTGTAATCACTCTATGTTGTTTCAGGACCCAGGACAGCAACAGAGGTCTGTAATCACTCTATGTTGTTTCAGGACCCAGGACAGCAACAGAGGTCTGTAATCACTCTATGTTGTTTCAGGACCCAGGACAGCAACAGAGGTCTGTAATCACTCTATGTTGTTTCAGGACCCAGGACAGCAACAGAGGTCTGTAATCACTCTATGTTGTTTCAGGACCTGGGACAGCAGCAGATGACTGTTTCACACAATGTTGTTTCAGGACCCAGGACAGCAACAGAGGTCTGTAATCACTCTATGTTGTTTCAGGACCCAGGACAGCAACAGATGACTGTTTCACACTATGTTGTTTCAGGACCCAGGACAGCAACAGAGGTCTGTAATCACACTATGTTGTTTCAGGACCCAGGACAGCAGCAGAGGTCTGTAATCACTCTATGTTGTTTCAGGACCCGGGACAGCAGCAGAGGTCTGTAATCACTCTATGTTGTTTCAGGACCCGGGACAGCAGCAGAGGTCTGTAATCACACTATGTTGTTTCAGGACCCAGGACAGCAACAGAGGTCTGTAATCACTCTATGTTGTTTCAGGACCCGGGACAGCAACAGAGGTCTGTAATCACTCTATGTTGTTTCAGGACCTGGGACAGCAGCAGAGGTCTGCTGTTGCCTCATTGGTTTATCCTGTGGGTTGTCTTTCCGACCTAATTAATATGACTGCACCTTGTAATATGACTGTGTGTTAAGCGGCTGTCTTTTATTGAAAAATATTTACATTTACATTTAGTCATTTAGCTGACGCTTTTATCCAAAAGAGGGGTACGTCTCTGGCAGCTAAGGGTCAGTGGCGTTGTTCAAGTATAGTAGCATAGTAGTAAGGTACATAACAGTAAAAGACAGTAAGACTTGTTTGTTTCTTTTGGATGAATGAATTAATTAATACATTTCAGATGTAGTTTGAAGCGGTGTGTTTTTAGTTTCAGCCGTCCTGACTGTGGTGGTGGGAAGTTCGTTGACTGCGTTAACGTGGTCACAATCATGCTGAAACTCGTATGGGTACAGCCCTCGAAGGCAGAAACGATGTTTCTTATGACCCATGTCTGCATACTACTGTATGTTGGGAGGGGGGGGGGGGGGTCTTCACAGGGCCTAGGGGGAGATCTTTGGAGGGTGTTTGTCTGGGACAGGGAAGGCTGTGCACTAACATGGGGGGCAGGGCTTCAAATTAACCCCAGACACGAGCAGCCAAGCGCTGGTAAATATTGGCACTTTGGCAGGCTGCCACGCCGAGTTCAATCGGCCTATTCAACAGAGGATCAAGAAAGGAGGGCGGGGCTCTTAAGACCACAGCTCATGATTGGAGCTATGACTAGTAACATAGGCCTGGCACAGAATGTGAGTTGTGTGGCATTAAAGTATCTTGTATCTTGTATCTTGTTGTTGTTCTCTCTCTTCCAGCATGGCCGTCTGTAACCATTGGTAACCACTTTCGTAAGAAAAATGCCTAATTTCCGTGCAGTGCTGGTAGAGCAGGTAAAAAAGTATAATGTTGCCGTCCCACTGCGACCTGTTTACAAGTTCCAGTAATGAGACATGAAGTTATAAAAATTTTGTAGGCGTTTTTTCCATGTATATCAATGCATAGCAACCGTTGCTTTGCACACAGCAACCAGTGTTTCTTTCAACACAAATACACATTCTAAGCGTTCTGTGGAAGGCCTCTATCGTGTTTTATTGCATATACCAACTATAACGGTCATGTTTTATCGTTATACCGACTATAACGGTCATGTTTTATTGTTATATAATGGTTGGTATAACAATAAAAAGTTAGTTTCGCACCTCTATACACACACATGGATGGAGCTATATTCAGGGACAGAGGGTGGATCTGCGGGGGTTGTTATGCTGGCGGGGGGGGGGGTGGGGGGGGGGGGGGGCAGTTAAAAGGGGAGATGTGACGGTGGTGTGTGGTGCATGTCATTGCGGGGGGGTAGGGGCGGGGGAGGTGGGCTGTTGGCAGGGCCAGGCTGATAACGCTCTCTGGTTGCCCCTGCTGTGGGAGGGTTAAAGCGTGGTGGCAGAGAGCCAGATGAGGAGATGGCACCAACTGTCACTGGCACCCCCTCTGTCTACAAGCCCCTACTCAACACTCACCAAGGCTTCTCTCTCTCTCTCTCTCTCTCTCTCTCTCTCTCTCTCTCTCTCGCCCCTCTCTCT
>NC_140180.1:13877815-13885939 GCF_963971535.1 Notolepis coatsorum | reverse complement strand
AAGAACCCCCCCCCCCCCCCCCGTGTTATCAAGCGAAGAACATTTCCAATCCGCCTGAATTCATTCCTTGTGTTTCAAGACAGAGAGAGAGTCCATTGGAGAGATTATACTGGAACAAGCAGAAAATGATTAATCTCCGCCCGCTTTAAGAAGAGGAGATATCTATAGATTACACAAGATGAACTCACTTGCTGTGTGTGTGGATTGATATTTTTTGAAGTGTTTTAGTTACCGTGTGTCATTAATCTTTCCCCGCAGGTCTTAATCCAGATCTCGGAGGTAATTGCGTGTGGACTCCTCGACCTCTCTGGATCCCGGGCCGCTACCTCTGCCACCGCCCGCCCACGCACCCCACCCCCCCCCCCCCCCCTCCCCCCCACCCCCCACCCCCCAATCCCAAGATAGGATGCCTGGCTCGGTGCCCCTGTGCTGATCAGGCAGGCAGCAGGCGCGCGGGCAGCAGTATGGGCGCTGTGCTGGCCGGGACCCCCCCCCACCACCACCACCACCACCACCACCGATCTGCCACCTCCTCGCTGCCCCTGCAGGACGGGCGCTGCTCCCCCCCCCAGCCCCGCTGATGGGAGAAGACACTGACGCCCCCCCGACGCTCAACCACCACGCCTTCCTGCCCGACCACAACTATGTGACTGAGGGTAAGGGGGGGGGGGGCCACAGGGAGGTGTGTGTGTGTGTGTGTGTGTGTGTGTGTGTGTGTGTGTGTGTGTGTGTGTGTGTGTGTGTGTGTGTGTGTGTGTGTGTGTGTGTGTGTGTGTGTGTGTGTGTGTGTGTGTGTGTGTGTGTGTGTGTGTGTGTGTGTGTGTGTGTGTGTGTGTGCGTGCGTGCGTGCGTGTGTGTGTGTGTGTGTGTGTGGTGTGTGTGTGTGTGTGTGTGTGTGTGTGTGTGTGTGTGTGTGTGTGTGTGTGTGTGTGTGTGTGTGTGTGTGCGTGCCGTGCGTGCAAGCGTTTACTGTATGTGTGGTAGTATATAGCCTACTGTAGCCTATGTGTGAGATTCAGTATGATAGTAGACACTGTAAATGTTTGTGATTTAGTATTTGTGTGTATGTTACACTCTGTGTGTGTGTGTGTGTGTTTATATATGTTTGTATATGAGCAGGAGATCAGGACAAATTGACGTCTATATGTTTGTTTCTATACAGTATATTCATGTTTTGGGATTCTATACTTGTGTATATGTACACAGTAGCCTACATGGGATTATTGTGTTGAAGTATGAAGTATTGAAGTATGTGTGTATTCCAGATCCATTATGTCACCATGTTATATTCTTAGAGGAAAAGAGGACTGACTATACTACCGGTAATAGGTTGCTATTACAATATCTAGGTGTGTGTGTGTGTGTGTCTGTGAGTGAGTGAGTGAGTGAGTGAGTGAGTGAGTGAGTGAGTGAGTGAGTGAGTGAGTGAGTGAGTGAGTGAGTGAGTGAGTGAGTGAGTGAGTGAGGGAGTGAGTGAGTGAGTGAGTGAGTGAGTGAGTGAGTGAGTGAGTGAGTGAGTGAGTGAGTGAGTGAGTGAGTGAGTGAGTGAGTGAGTGAGTGAGGGAGTGAGGGAGTGAGGGAGTGAGGGAGTGAGTGAGGGAGTGTTTGTGTTATAGAGTTAGCGTTATACAACAAGGCCCTGTGTCGAGGTCGGGGTGGTAATCATCGTTAAGCCTTGTCATGACCCAAACAGTGTGACAGACACAGCATTAAGGTCTGGGCAGCGACCAAACAAAACCACTCCCTCCTCTCTCTCTCATCACTCTATCTCATCTCTCTCCCCTCTCTCTCTTCTCTCCCTCCTCTCTCCTCCCTCCTCTGTCCTCCCTCTCCCTCCTCTCTCCCCCCTCTCCCTCCTCTCTCCTCCCTCTCCCTCCTCTCCCCCTCTCCCTCCTCTCTCCCTCCTCTCTCTCTCAGCACTCTCTCTCATCTATCTCCCTCCTCTCTCCTCCCTCTCCCTCCTCTCTCCCCCCTCTCCCTCCTCTCTCCTCCCTCTCCCTCCTCTCCCCCCTCTCCCTCCTCACTCTCACCTCTCCCCCTCTCCCTCCTCTCTCTCACCTCTCCTTTCTCTCTCTCTCGCCCCTCCCCTCCAGTAATCTGTCAGACTATTCCTCTCCTCTATGGCTTCCTTTCATTCCTTGCTCTCTTTCTCCTGTACGTGGTTACTCTTGTTTTCTCTTGTTACTGTTTTCTTTCTTCGCCTCTGTGATTGTGTAACACCTTTCACCCTGTGTAACACCACTGTTCCCTCCCTCACACCGCGGGGAGGAATTCATCATGTGAGCTTATTATTTGCAAGTGTGCGTTTGTGTGTGTGTGTGTGTGTGTGTGTGTGTGTCTGTGTGTGTGTGTGCGTGTGCGTGTGCGTGTGTGTACCAATTTATGTTATATAAAGAGTGACATCATCAAGGCATGTAGACTTATAATATATTTCTATTGAAAATAACTTTTTCTTATAAATGATAAGAATTCCCGTCAATAGACACACGCGCATAACTCGTCCCTGAATTCGGATGTGTCGGACCAGCTCAGCCGTAACATTGTTGAGGGAAGACCCAGACTGTTGCCCGTGTTGTGGAGTCCAGTTAGATCAATGGAGAGACCCTCCGAGCTGCACCCTCCATCCACAGCCTGGCTGTTATTACAACACGGAGTTCGGAGGGTCTCTCCCTTTATTTAACTCTTCTGGGACAAGTTACGCATGTGAGTCTA
The DNA here is from genome assembly GCF_963971535.1 of Notolepis coatsorum. Classification (NCBI taxonomy): domain Eukaryota; kingdom Metazoa; phylum Chordata; class Actinopteri; order Aulopiformes; family Paralepididae; genus Notolepis; species Notolepis coatsorum. The sequence continues at coordinate 13,883,227 of NC_140180.1, read as the reverse complement.
TTGAGCTCCGCTCTCCAGTTCAGCACCACGGACAGCACACATTAAATAGACATTTTGAAATTATTTTCGTTTTTAAAGTAACTAAATACCTTTCTTTGCGTCTTTTCTAAACAAGTACTTTTACTCCATCTGAGGTAATAATACTTAGACTCGGGTTATATATTACAGTGCTACTTTGAGTTATATATTACAGTGCTACTTTGAGTAATATATTACAGTGCTACTTTGAGTTATATATTAGAGTGCTACCTTGAGTTATATATTACAGTGCTACTTTGAGTTATATATTACAGTGCTACTTTGAGTTATATATTACAGTGCTACTTTGAGTTATATATTAGAGTGCTACCTTGAGTTATATATTAGAGTGCTACTTTAAGTTATATATTAGAGTGCTACTTTGAGTTATATATTAGAGTCCTACTTTGAGTTATATATTACAGTGCTACTTTGAGTTATATATTACAGTGTTACCTTGAGTTATATATTACAGTGCTACTTTGAGTTATATATTACAGTGCTACCTTGAGTTATTTATTACAGTGCTACTTTGAGTTATATATTACAGTGTTACCTTGAGTTATATATTACAGTGTTACCTTGAGTTATATATTACAGTGTTACCTTGAGTTATATATTACAGTGTTACCTTGAGTTATATATTACAGTGTTACCTTGAGTTATATATTACAGTGTTACCTTGAGTTATATATTACAGTACTACTTTGAGTTATATATTACAGTGTTACCTTGAGTTATATATTACAGTGCTACTTTGAGTTATATATTACAGTGCTACCTTGAGTTATATATTACAGTGCTACTTTGAGTTATATATTACAGTGCTACTTTGAGTTATATATTACAGTGTTACCTTGAGTTATATATCAAGTTTCAAGTTCAAGTTTCTTTAATAGTTGTCATACAGAAGTACAGAATACTTTTATACAAAATGCTTCTTACTGTTACGCTCCAGAGACTGTGCAAGACAAGATAAGTATGAAATAAAATAACATAGTATAGCATGTAAATTAGAAGTAAAAAATTAGGTCACAGTGTTCAGTATAGACATATGTACAATGTTCGATGCAGAATAGACGTAACTGATTTACCATATAATATACAATACTATGCAGTGTACTAATATACAATACTATATAGTGCAAGGCAGAAATGGGATGAGGTGCAATTTAGGTACAATTTACAGTAGGTGTACAAGTTGTAGTGCAAATCCTTTATCAATAAATATAAAGTGTGTTTGTGTGATCTAAAGTGAGGAGAGTGGGTGCTGCAGTGTGTTGTTTGTTTAAGTGAGTGTGTGCGTGTGGGTGTGTGTGCTGTGTGCATTTGATGGTTGTTGCATAGTGTTTATTGTTCGTTTAGCAGTGTTACCTTGAGTTATATATTACAGTGCTACTTTGAGTTATATATTACAGTGTTACCTTGAGTTATATATTACAGTGCTACTTTGAGTTATATATTACAGTGTTACCTTGAGTTATATATTACAGTGCTACTTTGAGTTATATATTACAGTACTACCTTGAGTTATATATTACAGTGTCACCTTGAGTTATATATTACAGTGTTACTTTGAGTTATATATTACAGTGTTACCTTGAGTTATATATTACAGTGTTACCTTGAGTTATATATTACAGTGCTACCTTGAGTTATATATTACAGTGCTACCTTGAGTTATATATTACAGTGCTACATTGAGTTATATATTACAGTGTTACCTTGAGTTATATATTACAGTGTTACCTTGAGTTATATATTACAGTGCTACCTTGAGTTATATATTACAGTGCTACCTTGAGTTATATATTACAGTGCTACCTTGAGTTATATATTACAGTGTTACCTTGAGTTATATATTACAGTGTTACCTTGAGTTATATATTACAGTGTTACCTTGAGTTATATATTACACTGTTACCTTGAGTTATATATTACAGTGCTACCTTGAGTTATATATTACAGTGTTACCTTGAGTTATATATTACAGTGCTACATTGAGGTATATATTACAGTGTTACCTTGAGATATATATTACAGTGCTACATTGAGTTATATATTACAGTGTTACCTTGAGTTATATATTACAGTGCTACATTGAGTTATATATTACAGTGTTACCTTGAGTTATATATTACAGTGCTACCTTGAGTTATATATTACAGTGTTACCTTGAGTTATATATTACAGTGTTACCTTGAGTTATATATTACAGTACTACTTTAAGTTATATATTACAGTGCTACCTTGAGTTATATATTACAGTGCTACCTTGAGTTATATATTACAGTGTTACCTTGAGTTATATATTACAGTGTTACCTTGAGTTATATATTACAGTGTTACCTTGAGTTATATATTACAGTGTTACCTTGAGTTATATATTACAGTGTTACCTTGAGTTATATATTACAGTGCTACCTTGAGTTATATATTACAGTGCTACCTTGAGTTATATATTACAGTGCTACATTGAGTTATATATTACAGTGTTACCTTGAGTTATATATTACAGTGTTACCTTGAGTTATATATTACAGTGTTACCTTGAGTTATATATTACAGTGCTACCTTGCGTTATATATTACAGTGTTACCTTGAGTTATATATTACAGTGTTACCTTGAGTTATATATTACAGTGTTACTTTGAGTTATATATACAGTGTTACCTTGAGTTATATATTACAGTGCTACCTTGAGTTATATATTACAGTGTTACCTTGAGTTATATATTACAGTGTTACCTTGAGTTATATATTACAGTGTTACCTTGAGTTATATATTACAGTGCTACTTTGAGTTATATATTACAGTGTTACCTTGAGTTATATATTACAGTGTTACCTTGAGTTATATATTACAGTGCTACTTTGAGTTATATATACAGTGTTACCTTGAGTTATATATTACAGTGTTACCTTGAGTTATATATTACAGTGTTACCTTGAGTTATATATTACAGTGCTACTTTGAGTTATATATTACAGTGTTACCTTGAGTTATATATTACAGTGTTACCTTGAGTTATATATTACAGTGTTACCTTGAGTTATATATTACAGTGTTACCTTGAGTTATATATTACAGTGTTACCTTGAGTTATATATTACAGTGTTACCTTGAGTTATATATTACAGTGTTACTTTGAGTTATATATTACAGTGTTACCTTGAGTTATATATTACAGTGTTACCTTGAGTTATATATTACACTGTTACCTTGAGTTATATATTACAGTGTTACCTTGAGTTATATATTACAGTGTTACCTTGAGTTATACATTACAGTGTTACCTTGAGTTATATATTACAGTGTTACCTTGAGTTATATATTACAGTGCTACCTTGAGTTATATATTACACTGTTACCTTGAGTTATACATTACAATGTTACCTTGAGTTATATATTACAGTGTTACCTTGAGTTATATATTACAGTGTTACCTTGAGTTATATATTACACTGTTACCTTGAGTTATATATTACAGTGCTACCTTGAGTTATATATTACAGTACTACTTTGAGTTATATATTACAGTGTTACCTTGAGTTATATATTACAGTGCTACCTTGAGTTATATATTACAGTGTTACCTTGAGTTATATATTACAGTGTTACCTTGAGTTATATATTACACTGTTACCTTGAGTTATATATTACAGTGCTACTTTGAGTTATATATTACAGTGCTACCTTGAGTTATATATTACAGTGTTACCTTGAGTTATATATTACAGTGTTACCTTGAGTTATATATTACAGTGTTACCTTGAGTTATATATTACAGTGCTACCTTGAGTTATATATACAGTGTTACCCTGAGTTATATATTACAGTGTTACCTTGAGTTATATATACAGTGTTACCTTGAGTTATATATTACAGTGTTACCTTGAGTTATATATACAGTGTTACCTTGAGTTATATATTACAGTGTTACCTTGAGTTATATATTACAGTGCTACTTTGAGTTATATATTACAGTGTTACCTTGAGTTATATATTACAGTGCTACCTTGAGTTATATATTACACTGTTACCTGGAGTTATATATTACAGTGTTACCTTGAGTTATATATTACAGTGCTACTTTGAGTTATATATTACAGTGTTACCTTGAGTTATATATTACAGTGTTACCTTGAGTTATATATTACAGTGTTACCTTGAGTTATATATTACAGTGTTACCTTGAGTTATATATTACAGTGTTACCTTGAGTTATATATTACAGTGCTACCTTGAGTTATATATTACAGTGCTACTTTAAGTTATATATTACAGTGTTACCTTGAGTTATATATTACAGTGCTACCTTGAGTTATATATTACAGTGCTACATTGAGTTATATATTACAGTGTTACCTTGAGTTATATATTACAGTGTTACCTTGAGTTATATATTACAGTGTTACATTGAGTTATATATTACAGTGTTACCTTGAGTTATATATTACAGTGTTACCTTGAGTTATATATTACAGTGTTACCTTGAGTTATATATTACAGTGTTACCTTGAGTTATATATTACAGTGTTACCTTGAGTTATATATTACAGTGCTACCTTGCGTTATATATTACAGTGTTACCTTGAGTTATATATTACAGTGCTACTTTGAGTTATATATTACAGTGTTACCTTGAGTTATATATTACAGTGTTACCTTGAGTTATATATTACAGTGCTACTTTGAGTTATATATACAGTGTTACCTTGAGTTATATATTACAGTGTTACCTTGAGTTATATATTACAGTGTTACTTTGAGTTATATATACAGTGTTACCTTGAGTTATATATTACAGTGCTACCTTGAGTTATATATTACAGTGTTACCTTGAGTTATATATTACAGTGCTACTTTGAGTTATATATTACAGTGTTACCTTGAGTTATATATTACAGTGTTACCTTGAGTTATATATTACAGTGTTACCTTGAGTTATATATTACAGTGTTACCTTGAGTTATATATTACAGTGTTACCTTGAGTTATATATTACAGTGCTACCTTGAGTTATATATTACAGTGTTACCTTGAGTTATATATTACAGTGTTACCTTGAGTTATATATTACAGTGTTACTTTGAGTTATATATTACAGTGTTACCTTGAGTTATATATTACAGTGTTACCTTGAGTTATATATTACACTGTTACCTTGAGTTATATATTACAGTGTTACCTTGAGTTATATATTACAGTGTTACCTTGAGTTATACATTACAGTGTTACCTTGAGTTATATATTACAGTGTTACCTTGAGTTATATATTACAGTGCTACCTTGAGTTATATATTACACTGTTACCTTGAGTTATATATTACAGTGTTACCTTGAGTTATATATTACAGTGCTACCTTGAGTTATATATTACAGTACTACTT
>NC_140180.1:13865315-13870315 GCF_963971535.1 Notolepis coatsorum | reverse complement strand
TTCTTCAGTATCAGTCGATAAGGTTATTTCAAAAACATGATGCTGATTCCTTCTCCAAAAATGTTTACTAAATATGAGCTAATGACTTCAATAGTACCAGGCTGAAATATCGGTATAATAAATACTAAAAGTGAATACCAAGAGCCATGTCATAAATGAAAGCAAGGCCTCGTGATTTTCTGCATTTATGACGCATAGAATGACGTTAGATCTCTCTAATGGAGAACATTTATTATATCTCAATCATTTTTGTCCAATGACCCCAAACTAATAGTCTAGAGTCTAGACTGTTCAGTAAAAGTAATGCATTGGATCAATACTTGGCAGGGACATTCCGATCATGTTGTTTTGCCCCCGAATCCGGATCCTAGTCTGTCGATACCGATACGATATTTGTATTTTCCCAGATAATGCAGCTGCACACTACAATTTAGTAAAACAATGTAATATACTTGGCACTTGAATAGCCCTGTATTAAAAATGATTGCCTGCCTCACCGCTTTCAGTTGATGGTTTTCATTTATATTTTTTTTAGGGCTGTCAAAATTAATGCTTTAACTCTGGAGATTAATACAAATTATTTAAAGCGTTAATTTTTTTTTATCTAGATTAATTTATGGAGTGAAAATGTTTCAATATAATATAAGAAAGCGGTCTAGCTGAGTCAATGTTGATGGTTTTGTTGAACTGTATTAAAAAAAAGCTATTAAAATAGTCTTTGAATCTAAATATACTTTCTTTGTGTTGATTTTACATTAATTCCATGATTTTACTCAAGTAAATATCTGTTACAAGCTTCGGTCTTAAGTAGAAACATGCGATTTTTAATCTAGATTAATCTAGATTCATTACAGAAAATTGTGAGATTAATTAGTTACTTTTTTTTAATCGCCTGACAGCACAAATTTCTTTTACAAAAAAGGATCAGAATTTGATCAGGGTTAATATTATATAGACTGATCAATTACACAGATCAATTAAAATATGCGCTGATCGGCTCCGATACTGATTCTTCCATTCCGATTGGGCCATTCCTATAGTACTTGGTATCACAGAAGATTAGTGCTCAGAGTCAGTATCAGTGGAAAAGGTGGGACTGACTTATCCTGAGGCGTAGTCTTGTGTTTAATGGTGGATATCTCATTTAGCAGTGAAACTCATCCTGTACGCTTTAAATGCGTCTCTCGAGCCTCCGGGTCATTGTGAAGCTCTAGCTCAGCGCCTACAGGGCAGGGAATGATCACAATGATCACGATCACACGTTGTTTTCAGTGAGGAATGGGGGATTAGCGACATCACGCTCTGCTGTAGATGATCTGCAAGATGTTTCATCATCTGCTCCCTCTTTTCATTCCAAACCCAACCCCCCTCTACCTATTCCCTCCATTCTCACCCATCCCCCTCCTCCTCTACACCACCTCCTCTGCATCCCCCTCTCTGCCCCTCAGATTCAGATTCAGATTCAGATTCCTTTATTAAGCCATTTGTGTAAAAACAACACAGACACAGGACAAAAAACAGTGCAGTGGGGGATTAATCAATTAAATACATATATATATATAAAGTGTAGAGTGCAGAGTTCCAGTAAGGACTAGTGCAGTGCAGTCAGTGTCATTGTGCCAGTGTCACTTGGGGGCAGAGGGGGGAGGGGGGGGGGGCCTGAGGCATCCCCCCTCCTCCTCTACACCACCTCCTCTACATCCCCCTCTCTGCCCCTCCATCCCTCCCTCCTCCTCACCCCTCCATCCCTCCATCCCTCCTTCCTCCTCCACCACCTCCTCACCCATCCATCCCTCCCTCCTCCTCACCCCTCCATCCCTCCATCCCTCCCTCCTCCTCCACCACCTCCTCACCCGTCCATCCCTCCCTCCTCCTCACCCCTCCATCCCTCCATCCCTCCCTCCTCCTCCACCATCTCCTCACCCGTCCATCCCTCCCTCCTCCTCACCCCTCCATCCCTCCCTCTTCCACCACCACCTCCTCACCCGTCCATCCCTCCCTCATCCTCACCCCTCCATCCCTCCCTCTTCCACCACCACCTCCTCCTCACCCCTCCATCCCTCCCTCTTCCACCACCACCTCCTCACCCGTCCATCCCTCCCTCATCCTCACCCCTCCATCCCTCCCTCTTCCACCACCACCTCCTCCTCACCCCTCCATCCCTCCCTCCTCCACCACCACCTCCTCACCCGTCCATCCCTCCCTCTTCCACCACCACCTCCTCACCCGTCCATCCCTCCCTCTTCCACCACCACCTCCTCACCCGTCCATCCCTCCCTCCTCCACCACCACCTGAAAAACACTTAACTGAGGCAAACCATAGCTAAGGCATTGTGACACTGTGACTCATTGTGAGTTTAAGTGTGGTTCTCAGTCTATCCTGCAAGTCTCTCTCTCTCTCTCTCTCTCTCTCTCTCTCTCTCTCTCTCTCTCTCTGAGGAGGAGGAGACTGAGGGGGAAAAGCACATGTTCAGGCTTGTGTTTTGTTGGCTTCTGTATTTGATCATCTGCATAATTCTTTATTGTGTGTTTCTGTGTGTTCCTTTCAATTACATGTGAGTGGATCTTTGTGAGAGTATGTTTGTGTGTGTGTGTGTGTGTGTGTGTGTGTGTGTGCACGTGCGTGTGTGTGTGCGCGTGTGTGCGCGTGTGTGTGTGCGCGCATGCGTTGAAAATCCAGCAGCTCTCTCAGGGTGTCCTGAGGGGTTTCCCTGCACTATAAGCTGGTAGAGGGGCGGGACCCTTAACCTCCCTCCCTATCCATTCATTGGTTGGGCTGACATTTTGTTTATTATTTGCTTCGTGATATGAGCAGCGCTTTATATGAGCTATACACTTTATACACACTATAGACCCATGTTGGTCTTTTTTAGGGGCAGATAGCAGGTCAACAGTAGATGATGCCACACAGTAGTGACATCATCTGAATGCTGTGAACTTGAAGATTTATTAATTAATTGAGGTGCAGCTCAGCACTGTGTGTCATGTTCTTCTAGTCATAAATCTGTAATAAATATTGTATTTTGGTTAAAGGAACACGGCAAAATTTTGGGAAATGAGCTAACGTGCAGCCAGATAGCTTTCTACTGAACACACAGAGAGGAAACTGGTTTGCAGGGGCGACAGTGGCTCGGGAGGTAGAGCAGTCGTCTGGCAATCCAGTGTTTGGTCAGTAACAGGGGTCTCTCAGTCCCTCCACTCTGCAGTAAACAGAGAATACATTTTCTGGTATCCCCGTTCCCACTTTATCCAATCAGGAGAGAGAACTCCACACTGCAAAAATGGTCTGACAGAAATAAGAAATAAAAACAAAATATGTGCTTGAAACAAGTCAAATAATCTGCCAGCAAATTTAGCTTGGCAAGATTTCTTGAAATAAGTAAAAATATCTAGGGTTCTCTCTCCTGATTGGATAAAGTGGGAACGGAATACCGGAAAATGTATTTTGTGTTTACTGCAGAGTGGAGGAACTGAGAGACCCCTGTTACTGACCAGTGATAGCTGTCAGAATGTAGAGTTATTATTTTAACAAGAAGAAAACCACTTACAGCACCTTTTAAATATCAGGAATGTCAATTTCAATATTGTAAATTAAATGTGTTCTCATTTTGATGTCAAAACTAGCCAAATCGTTAGCCTGGCACACCCAACAAAAAGTTAAACATGCCATCAATATGCACCCAAAATATTACAGACATCACAATTTAAAATGTCAATACCCTAAAGGCCTAAACATTGCAAATGCAAGGGCGGCTTGGCGTAGTGGGCAAGGCGCTCGCCACGAAATGCTGGAGACGCTGGGCTCGTCAGTTCGAGCCCAGCGCTCCACATTTGCTTTCAGTTTAGCTGGTCATCCATACTAATACACATTGGCCGTATTAGGGGGTGGGAAACTGATGGGTGGGGATCGGGCGTTGTGGACAGCGACTCCTACAGGTCGGTTGGTGCGCCTGCGCAGTAGAATCAGGAAGTGTCGGGGGCAGCGTGAGCCTCCCACGCGTTACTCCTCGCCACTGAGAGATCGAGCTGCGCAGGTGAAAAGATGCGACTGCTGTTACCTCAAGTACCGGAGGGGACTTGTGCTATGTATGACTTAGTCCACATTGCAGCCGGCTTGTGGGAGGCAAGAAACAGCGTCCGTGACAGGGGAGGGTTCAATTGGATGATACAAAATTGGGATGGGAGAAAATATAGAAAAATGGGAGAAAAAGTGGATAAAAAAAGAACATTGCAAATGCAATGCTCAATCAAATAACCCTCCTCTGTGTTTACTGGCATAAGCAATTTTACGCCCCACTCCATTCATCTCGTGGCTCTCAGGTCTAGGGGTGGGAATCACCAGAGGCCTCACGATACGATACTGTCACGATACTTGAGTCACGATACGATAGTATTGCGTTACTAAATATATTGCGATATGCTGAGTATTAATATTGCGATATATTGCTGTGTTGCATGTACCTGACAAACTGAACTGTTTGTATTACAGTCATATTCCAACTTAACTGAATGCACACGTGTATGTGGGTGTGTGGACTACTGTACTATTACAGGTATTGAAATGAACAATGCAACTTCCTTATACAAAAAAAATTATACAAACTTAAAAAAATATATATTTATAAATAATTAAATATCAATACTTGGCGTCCCTGTATCGATACCGTATCGCCACGCGATTTATTTTTTAAGTTTGGTCAACGACCGGCCCACTACTAGGCTGGGACAGCAACCCATTGGTACTGACTGACACTGGGCTGGCCAAATCACATCTCTTATACTAAGCACCCCCCCGCCAGTCATGCAGGTACATGACTGAGAGGGGGGCTGGTACATGACTGAGATGGGGCTGTGGTACATGACTGAGAGGGGGGCTGTGGTACTTGACTGAGAGGGGGCTGTAGTACATGACTGAGAGGGGGCTGTGGTACATGACTGAGAGGGGGCTGTGGTACATGACTGAGAGGGGGCTGGTATACATGACTGAGAGGGGGCTGTGG
>NC_140180.1:13848090-13850590 GCF_963971535.1 Notolepis coatsorum | reverse complement strand
TCAGCCTCTCGTCGATAAATAGACTCCTGACTCTATTTTTACTGCCGTCTGCCTGCGTCTATTATAAAACCTGGAGTCTTTTCTGTAGAGCGTCGAGCTCGGTGGGGCTGACCCCGCGACCTCCCCGCGACCTCCCCGCTTCATCTGACGCTTCATCTGACGCTTCAGTCAGTCACTGTTTTTCCTCCTGTAGCTGTTTTATACGGCTCTTCAGATTGATCATATACAGCACGGTAAGGCTGTCCCCGAAGCCTGTTTTTGGGATTCGAACTTCGTCAGGGTTTTTAGAACGAACGTTCGAACCTTCGTTTTTAATGGAAAAATATATATAATAATAATAATAATAATAATAATAATAATAATAATAATAATAATAATAATAATAATAATAATAATAATAATAATAATAATAATAATAATAATAATAATAATAATAATAATAATAATAATAATAATAATAATAATAATAATAATAATAATAATAATAATAATAATAATAATAATAATAATAATAATAATAATAATAATAATAATAAAAGATTTTATAATTATTATAATTTTTTTATTATTATTATTTTTTAAATATCCTCAAACTAAATCCCCAATTTGAATAAAGTGATTAATCTGATTAAATTAGTCTTTTAATTTTTTTATTAAATCAACTTTCCAGCCCCAGACCAGGGAGAAGCCCCACCCCAACTAAATCAACTTTCTTTAATGAATATAACTCATCAGTTTCTTTTAATACTATAATATTAGTGTAGCCTAATCTTTATCTGCAACTGTGAAAAAAAAACCATTGGTTTAAACAGAATGAATAAAATGTCAATTTAAATAACATTTTTTTTATAAAAAAAATGTAATTCAAATGTTGATTTAGAATTTGAATGCCAACGTAACGAACGAAGGTTCGAACGTTCGAACGTTTGGGCTCAGCCCTACAGCACGAGCACGGTAAAGTATCTTATCAAAGGTTTTATTGAAAGAAGAAAGATCTGCCTGTTATGTGAAGACAGACGTTTCAATAAGTGAAAGTCGCTTTCCAAATTGTTGTCGAAATGGTTGTAATTTATGACTTGTTTTAAAAAATAATTAATACTTTAAAGAAATACCGATTGCCTGCAGTGAGAAAGGATGGAGAGGGAGAGAGAGAGAGAGAAAGAGCGATTTTTATTTTTATTTTAGAAAAAACATTTATTTACATAATTCTCATTACAATGTGTGTCTCAATACAATTAAATAACTACACATTATATCGGGCAACATGTGTCCCCATCATACTTAAAACCACATGAGATCTCACATAAAAAAAACTGCTAAAATACAACTGTCCTTCTGCAACACAACAAAAAACGTCATTGAAGCTCCACCCAAACAAAAAAAAGTGTCCATATTTCCATTAAACACATATATCTCAGCAAGAACAACATATGAGCAACCCAAGAAGGGTCCCGTCAGTCCAGTTTTGTCCATTTTGATACTCAGTGCATGAAACAGATCCCCCTCATCAGGACCCTCCGTTCCACTGAAATAGTCCTGCAACAGGTCTTGTCCCCCGATGCTCCTCGCTTCAGTCCAATCGTTCAAACAGACTCTGTTGTGACAAGCTGTCCTCAGCCCCAGTAAAGAAACCACTTCCTCTGTGTGGTGAATTTCTGGCCCGGCTACATCCACTACATTTTTCAGTTTCACTGTCCCAACTGAGTGCAGACACTGTCCAAGCCCAGGTATACTACCTTCCTGAAGATCCAGCCGGGCTCCATACATCAGAGGCTCTTCCATACAGTTAGTTAAAAACATAGACGTTAAAGGTTCAATATTGAGCGTGGAAAACTTGATATCACTCATAATCTCCAAAAGGAGTGCACAACAAATTAAAAAAAAACACAGGATCCGTCCTAAAATACTTGGATTCTGGTCACCCTTCATTATCTGTTTTATTGAGCTTTTGTACAATTTTCCTCAGTCGAAAAACGTCCTGGGAAGTGTACCCCCCATTGTTTTTCAACCTCATTTGAGTTATTGCTGAAATAATAAACATCTCCTTATCTTCAAAAAAATCTCCAACATTGACATTCTTCATGTTTTTTGTTGTGTGCAGGAACTTCTGTATCTGCCTGACTGCATAACGTTTTTTCTGTTGCGAATCAGACAGAATCATTGGGAAACTCATTTTCCTCAGAACTTGTGCCCTCTTCATCCTCACCCATGCTGGACTGAGAGGAAACTGTGCCTTCTACATCCTGCTGACTCTCTTTGACCAAACTTGTCACTCCTTCTTTATCCTGAGAGCCACTGTTGCCACTTTCTTTTTCCTTTTCAAATAATACAAGTACATTGTCCCCCACCCCTCCATCACTACTTCCCACCACGTCATCCACGTCATCTGACTGTTTACATTGTCTACCACATTCGGCTTTTTCCCTATTACTTCACTGTCACTTGTCGTATTTTCCTTATCTCTTTTCTTTCTCTGACGCGGTGTTGGAGGGACCAAAAC
>NC_140180.1:13840590-13843090 GCF_963971535.1 Notolepis coatsorum | reverse complement strand
GGAGGGTAAAGGACTAATGGACTAAAAGAAAGTTCTACTTTACTTGCGCCATATATATATGCGCTGTGAACAAATAGTACCATTCGTATTTCGCCAGACGTATTCCTACGCGGAACCGGGCTTGTAACGACATGTTCGTCGGCACGATTGAACTTGAACCAAGGGGCTTGGCTGCTGGCGCCAGGTTCTCGTCCAATGGTAGAATGAAACTATTATGGGCTGTTAGTAGACTAAAGGGATATTCAGTGTATATGTACAAGGAATATACAGGGGATATCAAACGATATACAAATACTATTAAATATATATATAAATAAATATATATATTCGGTTTAATCTGATCCTTCACAACATTGATATTTGTCTAGTGTGTTCATTAGATGGGTGAAATCCTCTTTCAGTGCCTCTGTGCCTGTTTTCTTAGGCAGTTACTGTAGCCTCTGGTATGCATGCCATTAGCGTTAGCCACGCTTCTAGGCCTCTTTGCTTTTGGAAAGAATGATACATTTGAATTTTTTTTTTATAATAATAATTTAATTTTTTTTTTTTTTGCATTTGACTAAGAGGTTGGCAGTCAACTACGGCTCCTTTTGATTGATTAGTCGACTATTCGACTAATGGGGGTCAGCCCTAGCACATACGTGTTGATATCGATAGTGTGTGTTTCATCTGCTTGCACGGTGTGTGCTGTATTGCATAGCCTATATGTTGTTGTTTTGTAATCCTTCAATAAGTATACTTTAATTCACCTTGTTGTACTGCTTGCTGGGTTGACTGAAGACATGAACGATGATTATGAACAGATTTGACTAATACTGTATTGTCCTGAATATAAGACAATGTTTGTTTTAGTTTTTCTGCCACACATAGACCTCAAGAAGTGGAGCGATATTGTGCCATATTGGAGCGATATTTAAGCCCTTTTCCAGTAAACTAGTAGGACACGTTTGGTATCAATTCAGTCTCAACTTTCATATGACATCATCACTGGCTTTGTGCTAGCTTAAAAAACTGGGCCCACTGTTGCCTTTAACCCTTTCACTGCCGCACTACCAAAACGGTTAACCCTTTCACCGCGACAACACACAGAAGGTTAACCCTTTCACTGCCACACGACAGCCGGTTAACCCTTTCACCGTCGGTTGTGTGAGAGTAAAGGGTTAACCTTCTGTCGTGTGGCAGTGAAAGGGTTAAACGGATTATGTCAGATGCTCCATTGGTTCATCTTTAGGTGGCAGAGGGTTGAAAGTCAGGCCATGTCAACCAGGGTCAGGACAGAGGAGAAGCTGTAATTCCTATGTTAGGATCCTGGTGATCAATGAGGCGTTCTAAACTAACATAATGGCTCTATTCTTCTATTCTTTGTTTACACTGTTTATTTTTCTCATGTTTTTATAGTCAGAGTTAATTATATTGTTCACACGGTTTATCTTTCTCGTGTTCTTATAGTCAGAGTTAATTATTTTGTTTACACTGTTTATTTTCTCTGATATTCTTATATTCAAATACAATTTTATTATCTATATTTATGTCTTTCTTCTATTACCCTGCCCTTACCTGTACCTCCCCTCCCCCCTCCCCGTGCTGCTATGACGACCGAATTGCCCCAAGGGCATCAACAAAGGAATTATCTTATCTTATCTTAAATAGGCCTACCAGTAAGCTACAGTTAAATTGAATCGTTATTTCATTTCAATTAATAAAAACAAAATGTGTTACCTTATGTAAGCCAAGACAATTTCATTTAAAAGATGCAAATATTTACCTACCTTATTTCCTTAAATGTGTTAGTATTACTGGTCGCCTTCTGGTCAGGTCTACTTATTTGTTTCCCAAAAAAATAACAAGATTTGATCTCCAAAAAACTTTTTCCAAAACGAGTCTTGAAAAAGGGAGGATAAACCTATGACGACGTGTGACCATTAGCTACATCCTTCAGATTGTGATCTTTTCTCAAAATGTAGTTTTTTGGCTGTAGCTGAATTACTCAGTTCAACATAGTGTGACATTGACAAACAACATCGTTTTTAACTTCTTTCACTGTGAAGCAGATTGGTATTAAAACAATAGATTTATTGAGTATTTTCCCCAACAAACCTAACTAAAACCAGAGAGGCAGAGTGTGGGTCTGATCTAGGCTAGCCTTGCTGCATGGTGACAACCTGCTACTGGACTGACTCCCGAACAAACCATTTATTAACAGAGTGTTGGTCCACTACATCAATGTCTGAAGGTTGGAGAACTTACCACAATATGTACAGCTCTTTTCTGTGCAACAGAGGGAAGTTATACCACCCCCGCCCCCAAACACACACACACACACACACATGCACGCACACACACACACACACACACACATTTAGAATCTTTATTTATGTCCACATATCCACATAAAGACAATGTTTAAAGGACACAAATATTATCAGTGCACTTGTACATTGTGGGTTATTCTGATACATTCGTGCCCAAATTTGTGTGTAACTTTGGCAACCAAAGTTAC
>NC_140180.1:13825590-13835590 GCF_963971535.1 Notolepis coatsorum | reverse complement strand
TCCCTCCTCCCTCCCTCCCTCCCTCCCTCCCCAGTGTAAGACTGAGCCGTTCGCCCAGGGAGAGTACAATGTCTACAGCACCTTCCAGAGCCATGAGCCCGGAGTTCGACTACCTTAAGAGTCTGGAGATCGAGGAGAAGATCAACAAGATCCGATGGCTGCCCCAGCAGAACGCCGCCCACTTCCTCCTCTCCACCAATGGTGAGAGACTCCATTCTCCCCCTTTGAATTATTCCGGTCTAGACCGCCTGAAGAGCTGCGGTTCACAACCTGCCGGTCGGGGGCCCCTCGGGGGACCGTGAGATGACTTTTCCCGGGCTGTGGAAAGATATAAATATATTATCGTATTTATAATCTTTGGTATATAGATGTTTTTTTCTTGTGAAATGATGAATATTTAAAATCTCAAGCCTCCTCAAATTGTCAAATTGTCAAATTTTTCTCCCATTTTCTATATTTTCTCCCATCCCAATTTCGTATCATCCAATTCAACCCTCCCCTGTCACGAACGCTGTTTCTTGCCTCCCACAAGCCGGTCTGCAATGTGGACTAAGTCATACATAGCACAAGTCCCCTCGGTACTTGAGGTAACAGCAGTCGCATCTTTTCACCTGCGCAGCTCGATCTCTCAGTGGCGAGGAGTAACGCGTGGGAGGCTCACGCTGCCCCCGACACTTCTGATTCTACTGCGGAGGCGCACCAACCGACCTGTAGGAGTCGCTGTCCACAACGCCCGATCCCCACCCATCAGTTTCCCACCCCCTAATAACGGCCAATGTGTATTAGTATGAACGACCAGCTAAAACTGAAAGCAATGTGGAGCGCTGGGCTCGAACAGGCAAGCCCAGCGTCTCCGTCATTCGTGGCGAGCGCCTTGCCCACTACGCCACGTAGCCGCCCTAATAAAAATTATTCTTTGTCATCAAAGCTCTGATAGTCTGCTTGACTATCTCAGCGGCACGGTGGCGTAGTGGTTAACACTGTCACCTCACAGCAAGAAGGTCCAGGGTTCGATTCCCGCTTGGGGACCAGGTTTCCGTGATGCCAGGTACCCAAGTGGGTATCTCCCGGGCCTTTTTTTTTTTTTATAAACTTTGGCCATTTCCCTGGCTCTTTTATACGTTTATCGCATTTATACTTGGTCAAGTTCGACCGACAGAAGCAGGCTGAAAGGGTTCAGATGGGGGGGAAGACACTCTGGGAAAGGCACGGCTGCAGTCCGGGATTCGAACTTCGCTCAGCCCCAGATCCGTGACGAGCACGGTTGTCCACGGCGCTGAAATAGCACTCGCGGTACGTGGTGAGCTACTGAGCTCCCCTTCCCGGGCCTTTCTGTGTGGAGTTTGCATGTTCTCCCCGTGCTCGCAAGGGTTTCCCCCCCGATAAGAGAAACCCAATGGAAAAACATGCACAACAACAGATCGCTAACGCTGTCGCGTCCGTGACAAAGACGGGCAGGAGCACTTGGATGGTCCCCGGCGTGGCTCACGCCACAGCCCTGTCTGCTCCCGGCTGCCTTGGGGGGGAAGGACGACGGGATGGGTTAAGCGCGGAGGAGTATCGCATCGGCGATCCTAAAAGACAATGCATGCGTGTGTGTTCCTGTGTGTGTGTTAAAAACTAACCACTGGGGCGGTCAGGTGGCGTAGCAGCTTGGCTGGCCGTTCACACTAATACAATTGGCAGTATTAGGGGGTGGGGAAAGCTGGCGGGTGGGTCCTGGGCGTTGTGGACAGCGACCCCTACAGTTCGGTCGGGGCGCCTGCTCAGCGAGGGTAGGATCTGGAGAGAGGTAGTGCGGCCTCCCACACGTTACACTCTCCCGGTGAGAATCTGAGCGGCCAGGCTGGCTGCCGGCTGGCTGCCACATGCGTCGGAGGAAAGCATGTGACAGCCTCCGGCCTCTCGGACCAACAGTAGGGGGGGTGCGCAACAACCAGGAAGGGGGTTGGGAATGGCATAACGACTACAGTGGGATGGGAGAAAAATCGGAAAAAGGAGGGGAAAAATAAAAAAAAAAAAGAAAAAAAACTAACCACTGGTGTGTAAAACATTGAGTGTCGTTGCATGCCGAATAAAGACCTCTGCGACAGGGCCTGCATTATTATTATTATACTATCTTAGGGATGTCGCACATAGGTGTGTCCCTCTGTTTTAAGGAGCCACAAGCTAACAAAAAAGCCTGTTTTGATTCCTAAAAGAGAGATGCCTGTTACAAGCATAATAATAATAATAATAATAATAATAATAATAATAATAATAATAATAATAATAATAATAATAATAATAATAATAATAATAATAATAATAATAATAATAATAATAATAATAATAATAATAATAATAATAATAATAATAATACTTTTATTTGTATAGCACCTTTCATAAAGGGGATTGCAGTTCAAAGTGCCTTACATCAGTAAGAAATAAGACATAAGATCTGTGTGAAACAAGCAGCAAGAGCAAAGCATAAAGTGGGATAGAATAATGCAGATATATTAATCAAATCATATCAGCATTGACAGAACAGCGAACTTCTGACACTAAATAATAATTTGTACATCCCCTTTTCAGGCTATTTAATTTGATTAATGATCGGAGGAGGGCTTTCGAATACTAGACACATATTTACACAAATATTGATTATTTCACACAAAAAAGCACTAATAGCAAAGAATATAAACACAATGATGTATTGGTTTTTCTTTTCACTGCCCCCCCCCCCCCCTGGCCACTGGTCTAGACACTAATGAACAAACAACATAGAGTCTCCTTGACAACCGTGTGGAAGTTTTGGCGATCACATGACCACCTGTGGGACCCAGCAGAAACACTGGTCCCGTCTGTCTGTCTGTCTGTCTGTCTGTCTGTCTGTCTGTCTGTCTGTCTGTCTGTCTGTCTGTCTGTCTGTCGTCTGTCTGTCTGTCTGTCTGTCTGTCCTGTCTGTCTGTCTGTCTGTCTGTCTGTCTGTCTGTCTGTCTGTCTGTCTGTCTGTCTGTCTCTCTCTCTCTGTCTGTCTGTCTGTCAGTCTCTCTCTCTCTCTCTCTTTGTCTCTCTTTCTTTCTCTGTCTCTCTGTCTCTCACTCTGTCTCTCTCTCTCTTTCTCTGTCTGTCTCTCTCTGTCTGTCTGTCTGTCTGTCTGTCTCTCTCTGTCTGCCTGTCTGTCTGTCTGTCTGTCTCTCTGTCTCTCTCTCTCTCTCTCTCTCTCTCTCTCTGTCTCTCTCTCTCTCTCTCTCTCTCTCAAGTTTCAAGTTTCAAGTTTCTTTAATAGTTGTCATACAGAAGTACAGAATACTGTTATACAAAATGCTTCTTACTGTTACGCTCCAGAGACTGTGCTAGACAAGATAAGTATGAAATAAAATAGTATAGCATGTAAAAATAGAAGTAAAAATAGAAGTCACAGTGTTCAGTATATACATATGTATAATGTTCGATGCAGAATAGAAGTAACTGAGTTACCATACAATATACAATATACTATGCAATGTACTAATATACAATACTATATAGTGCGAAGCAGAAATGGGATGAGGTACAATTTAGGTACAGTTTACAGTAAGGTGAACAGGTTGTAGTGCAAATCCTTTACCAATAAATATAAAGTGTGTTTAGGTGTTCTAAAGTGTGGAGAGTGGGTGCTGCAGTGTGTTGTTTGTTTAAAGTGAGTGTGTGCGTGTGGATGTGTGTGCTGTGTGCATTTGATGGTTGTCTCTCTGTCTCTCTCTGTCTCTTTCTGTCTCTCTCTCTCTCTCTCTCTCTCTCTCTCTCTCTGTGTGTCTATGTCTCTCTCTCTCTCTGTCTCTCTCTCTCTCTCTGTCTCTCTCTTTCTGTGTCTCTCTCTCTGTCTATCTCTCTCTCTCTTTCTCTTTCTCTTTTTCTCTCTCTCTCTCTCTCTCTCTCTCTCTCTCTCTCTCTCTCTCTCTCTCTCTCTCTCTCTCTCTCTCTCTCTCTTGCCCATGTTCGCCCCAGTGACTTATTTACCTCCATGAAATATGACTCCACCACTTCATCTATATAGACCTGGAGAAGGACCAAATGGCCGCACTGTGGAGTGAAGTGCACTAATGTAGCAGAGTAGCCTTTCCTGAGACCTAGTACGCCTAATTTATGTCCTTTGTAGAGATGGGGGTGAGGGTGTGGTGTGTGTGGGGGGGGGGGTCCACTTGAGCTGACTGTTAGATGTCAATCCGTAATTTTCTGTCATCGACTAAAAACACTTCTTCAATCAATATCTGAAATAATAAAAAATAATAATAACAAAAGGATCACATTAAATAAAAACGTCTTACTATACTCTACTATGTACTATGCTACTACGCATTTACATTTACATTTAGTCATTTAGCTGACTCTTTTATCCAAAGCGACTTACAGGTTCTGTACAACAAGTCAGCAGGAAGGAAGGTTACAACTCTGGCAGCTAAGGCTCAGTAAGATTGTTCGTCAAACAGTGTTGAACTTGAGAGCATAGTAGTAAAGACACATAGTAGTATAGGCCAGTGGTTCCCAAAGTCGGGGTCGCGACCCAAAGGTGGGCCGCGAGCAGCCACGGGTGGGCCGCAAGATGATTTAAAAAAATAAATAAATAAATAAATAAAAAATATTTTTTTTATTTTTTATTTTTTATTTTTTTTATTTTTTTATTTTTTTATTTTTTAGTCAGGCCACTGAACTTAGAAGCAGGCCAGGACAGTGTTTCTAGTTGTATTCTAAAATTCTATTCTATTGTATTCTAAAATGTGACTATATGGTTTTATATTAACTTAATAAATAAACAAAAACGAAAAATCTACTTATTTCAACGAACATTTCAAACTAAATAACATATTATGCACATAAAACGCTGAAAACAACCGAAGCAACAATAGTATTTTAATGAGGCTATTATTATTATCATTATTATTTTGCAACAAGTTAGCCCTCTCATAAATAGCACATATAAATGAATAACTAACTTGAACTAACTTAATAGGATTGAAGTGATATTTGGCTTAAAAAATCGGTCGCCTGACAAAAAAAAAAAAAAAAAAAGCCAGACAATGTGCATTGGGCCGCGGCTCTCTGACGCCTTATTTTCTGGGCCCCGGCCTGAAAAGTTTGGGAACCCCTGGTATAGGCAACGTGTAACAAATAATAATAACAACACACACGTAAGAAAAAAAGAACCACACTACCAAAGGGTTAACCCTTTCACTGCGACAATACAGAAGGTTAACCCTTTCACTGCCACACGACAAATGGTGAACCCTTTCACTATACCACACTACAGAATGTTAAAGGGGAACTATCTTATAAATGGCCTTTTTCAGTGTTTAGCATTGTCCTAGCTATGTGGACTTATATTAATAGGATCTATGTCTCTAATTCTCATATTGGCGCATTCTTCCAATTCTCCTCTCACAATATTCACCCTCACTGAACTGAGTAATCTGAAAATGTGCATATCTGTGATGTCAGATATTTCTCAGCTGCATAATAATGTGGCAGTTGATGTGGCAGTTGGCACCAGGCCACACAGTGGTTGGAGCCCAGCCTCAAAACGGCTTAAGATCTTGAGGTAGAAAAATGCTGTTTTTGAGGACTTGATTAGAAATACAAAACAATGAAAAAAAAATTAAAAAAAAAAACTTACAGATGTGTTCCATAGACCCACAGGAATTATGTGAAAAGTGCCCAAATAGTGAAAGAAATAGTCAAATAGTTCCCCTTTAACCCTTTCACTGTCTCACTACAGACGGTTAAGTGTGGTAGTGAACGGGTTAAGCTTCTGTAGTGTGGTAGTAAAAGAGTCAACAGAGGAAGCAGCAGCAGCAGCACAGTTGAGGTGTGTGTTGTAGTGTTTGCCCTGATCTTAGATCCAGTTTCTGTTGTTTTGTTTACATCCGTCACTGGCACTGGTCGAGGCTTCCCTGTCAGCGGTGGGGGTTTTATGCATCGAGTTTCACATCGTCGTGCTGCCGTGTCAGATCAGATAAGCCGGGCTAGTGGTCCGTATCCGCTTCCATTCATTTGTGTTGAGCTTGATTTTTTGTGATTTAGTGATTTTATGTGAGTAGCATTATATTCCACTGCATCTTGCAGGTGAAACGCGAGTTTTTAAAGACGTTTAAAGTAGGGATGTTCGATATTGGCTTTTTTACCGATACCGATATACCGATATTGTCCAACTCTTAATTTCCGATACCGATATCAACCGATACCGATATATGCAGGGTTTCTCCCCCCCCCCCCCCCCCCCCCCCCCCCCCAAAAAAAAATGCAGGTAATTAACATTACATATCTCTTGTCGTGGAATTAACACAACATTATGCATACTTTTGACAATAAATAAAATCAGAATTAGTTCTTACTTGCTTGCCTGGGTAAATAAAGGTTAGATAAATGTAAAAAAAAAAAATTAAATAGATTTTTTTATTTTCTTTGAAAACCGATACCGATCATTTCCGATATCACATTTTAATGCCAATATCGGTAGGCCGATAATATCGGATATCCCTAGTTTAAAGTATATAGCGTTAATTAGCTGCTAGGCTGTGATGCAGTGAGTGGTTGCCATGGTAACCAAGGACCGTCAGAAACCACTGGATGGCGCATGCGCATGCATTCTGGCAATTCGCCAATTGAACCATCCTCCGTTGTCAGTAATTTACCCGTGACTTTAAGTAAACGATGATATGTACACGTATGACAGATTCTTAGATACGGATGACTTCCCATTCAAAGAGATAAGAGGTCAGGCCCGGTTAGACTTTATCAAGATGGCGGCAGAGTGAACCCATGTCTCTAAACAAGAATTTGAGATAATGCAGTGTGCAGGGAGAGCAGGGGGGGGGGTGATCCCTACCGATTGGAACGCAGCCCCCGATGTAAATCCAGATCTCCCAGATGAGGAAGTGGATTTCATTGGACGTAATTTGGGCCGATGAGGTCACAGGCGGGACATTCTGCAATCCTTTGGTTACACAAGGCCTGCCGTGGGGACATTACCACTTTAGTCGATGCCCCTCGTAATCAATGCACATTTTAGCTTTACGGCTGTATTGGAAGATGAACTACACGTCGTCCTTGAGTGCATCGCGGTATTGATTTCAATAAGCACTGTATAATTTATGATTTAGGCTATGAAAAATGCAAGACCTGCGTCGGCAGACAGTTGGCAATGCAGCCGAAATGGACGCTGTCAGATGCTATTCAGTGTAATTTCTTTCAAATGTAATCATTTACCATTACCACCCATTTACCACCCTGATGTAAACAAGACGAAAGTCTTTCTCTGGTCTTCATCCTCTTAGCAGTTGTTAGTATTGAGCTGTACTGTATTGTACCCATTCTGCAATCTGTTAATAAAGTTTTCAATCAATCAATCATTAAAGAGCCAGTACAATGATGTTAATTCATGTGTTGAGGGGGCGTGGCTCCACCTATAGTATGTTGAGGGGGCGTGGCCCACCTATCAGTATGTTGAGGGGGTGTGGCCCACCTATCAGTATGTTGAGGGGGCGTGGCCCAACTATCAGTATGTTGAGGGGGCGTGGCCCACCTATCAGTATGTTGAGGGGGCGTGGCCCACCTATCAGTATGTTGAGGGGGTGTGGCCCACCTATCAGTATGTTGAGGGGGCGTGGCCCACCTATCAGTATGTTGAGGGGGCGTGGCCCAACTATCAGTATGTTGAGGGGGCGTGGCCCAACTATCAGTGTGTTGAGGGGGCGTGGCCCAACTCTCAGTGTGTTGAGGGGCGTGGCCCAACTCTCAGTGTGTTGAGGGGGCGTGGCCCAACTATCAGTGTGTTAAGGGGGCGTGTCCCAACTATCAGTATGTTGAGGGGGTGTGGCCCAACTATCAGTGTGTTGAGGGGGCGTGGCCCAAATCTCAGTATGTTGAGGGGGCGTGGTCCAACTCTCAGTATGTTGAGGGGGCGTGGCCCAACTCTCAGTGTGTTGAGGGGGTGTGGCCCAACTATCAGTATGTTTAGGGGGCGTGGCCCAACTCTCAGTGTGTTGTGGGGGCGTGGCCCAACTCTCAGTATGTTGAGGGGGCGTGGCCCAACTATCAGTATGTTGAGGGGGCGTGGTCCAACTCAGTATGTTGAGGGGGCGTGGCCCAACTATCAGTATGTTGAGGGGGCATGGCCCAACTCTCAGTATGTTGAGGGGGCGTGGCCCAACTCTCAGTGTGTTGAGGGGGCGTGGCCCAACTATCAGTGTGTTGAGGGGGCGTGTCCCAACTCTCAGTGTGTTGATGGGCCGTGGCCCAACTCTCAGTATATTGAGGGGGCGTGGCCCAACTCTCAGTATGTTGAGGGGGCGTGGCCCAACTATCAGTATGTTGAGGGGGTGTGGCCCAACTATCAGTGTGTTAAGGGGGCGTGTCCCAACTATCAGTATGTTGAGGGGGTGTGGCCCAACTATCGGTGTGTTGAGGGGGCGTGGCCCAAATCTCAGTGCGTTGAGGGGGCGTGGCCCAACTCTCAGTATGTTGAGGGGGCGTGGTCCAACTATCAGTGTGTTAAGGGGGCGTGTCCCAACTATCAGTATGTTGAGGGGGTGTGGCCCAACTATCAGTGTGTTGAGGGGGCGTGGCCCAAATCTCAGTGCGTTGAGGGGGCGTGGCCCAACTATCAGTATGTTGAGGGGGCGTGGCCCAACTCTCAGTGTGTTGAGGGGGCGTGGCCCAACTATCAGTGTGGGGCGTGGCCCAACTATCAGTGTGTTGAGGGGGCGTGGCCCAACTCTCAGTATGTTGAGGGGCGTGGCCCAAGTTTCAGTGTGTTGAGGGGGCGTGGCCCAACTCTCAGTATGTTGAGGGGGCGTGGCCCAACTCTCAGTATGTTGAGGGGGCGTGGCCCAACTCTCAGTGTGTTGAGGGGGCGTGGCCCAACTCTCAGTGTGTTGAGGGGCGTGACCCAACTCTCAGTACGTTGAGGGGGCGTGGCCCACCTGTCAGTGTGTTGAGGGGCGTGGCCAAAATATCAGTATGTTGGGGGGGCATGGCCCTCTCCTCATTGAAAAGAGAAGGAGTCAAGTTAGTTTAAAGGAGTCAAGTTAGTATTATAATACGTAATACAAGTTGTCAAATGTAAACAAATTCATGGGACCAGTGCGATCGGTTGCTTAAATTAATTATCACAGTTGCTGTGGATGTTTTTGAACCTTTTGTAGACAAACTAATAAATACTCTTACTCATATTTCATGTCACACTGAAATAAATACTCAACTATTATAATTCTGTTTGTGTACATTATTGGCATTGGCTATATACACAGCTAGCTACACGTAGGCACGCTTCTTTTGACCAACAGATGGCAAGAAAATAGAGGCCTGGTAATCTGGATTTTGAAACCTGGATTTTAGGATATTTGGATAAAAATTGTGTTGTTTTTTCCCCCCTCAAAGCTGTTCAATCAATTTAGTTAAAAACTGGCACAAAGATCAGTGAGATCACGCTGGACTGCACAAAAAAAAGGGGATTTCATTACCGCCCCAGAGCTTCATCTCGACATGTTATATTTCAGTTTGAAAGCATGTGATTTATATCCACTATTTCAGTGCATCTGATTAATTGTCCTTGTCTGTCTCCCAGATAAGACCATCAAGCTGTGGAAGGTGAGCGAGAGAGACAAGCGGCCAGAGGGATACAACCTGAAGGATGAGGAAGGGCGGATTAAGGACATCTCCACCGTCACCTCCTTACAGGTAAACAAACACCTTATGCAAAGAGATTAAATGGCCTTTTTCCTGTGTTTTACATCGTCTTTACACGACGAGGCGTTGTCTCAACACTGAGAAAGTGTGAAATATGTACATAGTGCAGTTTCCGCAGCGGTGACAAGAACCCTCCCTATTGAAACAAGCTGTTCAGAATTGCAGCCGCGCTTGCAGTAGTTAAAAATGTGCTTGTGAAGAGATCTTGGGAAAATGTGCGACTCGCTCGTAAACCTTCTCTTTTCTACCTAAAGTTGAACCTGAAATACGTTTCTTTTATTTTTAACGGGAG